>NC_079523.1:14055306-14150306 GCF_003711565.1 Takifugu flavidus | reverse complement strand
ACTGCCACCTTGTAGGACCGGGGTACATAACCTGTCAGTCCAACAGTCCAACATTGGAGCCCTTCTTTGATAGCAGCTTCACAATGCTCGTATCCAATAAACTTCTGTTTCTGGACAGTTTGATCAATTTCTTGGCAGGATGTCAGAATATCCTCCCAGTTTTCTGAGACCAGTCTCAATCGCCCAGGTCATAGTTATCCAAAAAAAGGGCTCTGCGTCCACTGGACGCGTCACGTGCACCACCGAGACAATAGAGACCACAACCACCAGACAGAACCTTCCAGACAGAACACTTAGCACCGGCCCAAATCTGCACCATACTGGAACCTGTGTTTGAACACCCACTACCTCCAGTACAGAGAAGGCCTCTACAGGCAGAACCATGGTGGTGCAACGGGCTCACCAGTATCTCCCATAGTTGCCAGTCTACAGTATACTGGGAGAAGGTTGAAACCCGAGCCCGACATCCTTCACAGGAACCGGTCCAAGCCACTGGTTCAGATATGTGGACTACACCTGGGTCAAGATACAAAGAACTGAAGGCGTTCTCAACCACAGATGATTACGTCACATTCATCTGGCCTTCCTGGACGGTGCAGTTAAGATGGACACAAAGCTCAGCATCGAGGTCCACAGAACACCCACACACAGATCACCACCTCGCATTGGACTCTGTCTGGATTCAGATTCAGATTCAGATCCTTTATTGTCCCACATGGGGAAATTTACAGTGCAACAACAGCAACAGCACGCAGAGAAAAATAAGATAAAATCAAATAGAATATGGAATATACAAAGAGGATGTATATTTACAATAATCCAGATAAATGGATACTCGGCCCCTGTGTACCTGTACATAGTACAGAGGGTGAATACAATATACATATCAGAATATATAATATTCAGATTGTGCTAGCGGTTGTTATGTTTATTGTGCAGTCTGACAGCAGCCGGCAGGAAAGATCTGCGATACCTCTCCTTCACACAGCGAGGGTGGAGCAGCCGCTCCCTGAAGGAGCTGCCTAGTGCTGCCAGGGTGTCCTGTAGGGGGTGGGACGTGTTGTTCAACATGGATGACAGCTTAGCCATCATCCTCCCATTTCCCATCACCTCCACTGAGTCCAGGGGACATCCCAGGACAGAGCTGGCCCTCCTCACCAGCCTGTCCATCCTCCTCCTGTCCCTGTCCAGGGGACATCCCAGGACAGAGCTGGCCCTCCTCACCAGTCTGTCCATTCTCCTCCTGTCCCTGTCCAGGGGACATCCCAGGACAGAGCTGGCCCTCCTCACCAGTCTGTCCATCCTCTTCCTGTCCCTGTCCAGGGGACATCCCAGGACAGAGCTGGCCCTCCTCACCAGTCTGTCCATCCTCTCCCTGTCCCTGTCCAGGGGACATCCCAGGACAGAGCTGGCCCTCCTCACCAGTCTGTCCATCCTCCTCCTGTCCCTGTCCAGGGGACATCCCAGGACAGAGCTGGCCCTCCTTACCAGTCTGTCCATCCTCTTCCTGTCCCTGTCCGTGATGCTACTGGACCAGCAGACTATCCTGTAGAAGATGGCTGATCCCACCACAGAGTCATAGAAAGTCCTCAGGAGTGGTCCCTGCACTCCAAAAGACCTCAGCCTCCTGAGCAGGAACAGTCTGCTGTTGCCCTTCTTGACCAGGGCGTCTGTGTGTCCAGTCCAGGTTATTGTTTAGGTGAACACCCAGGTACTTGTAGGACTCCACCACGTCAACATCCGTTCCCAGGATGTTCACTGGTGCAGGCGGGGGGTTGTTACGCCTGCGGAAATCCACCACCAGCTCCTTGGTTTTGCCAGCGTTGATCTGGAGGTTGATGGTCTACTACGATAGTCTACTAGTGAATGCAAAACAGGTGCCTGTTTGGAAATGTCCCCAAATCCTATTTTCTTTTTTAATGACATTTTTCTGTGATTCATTACCGATTTACCACACATGTATAGACATATGTGTGTAGCGTGTTGGGGAGGGTCAGTGTGGGAATTTCCATGATCATCTGCAGAATAAACTGACAGAAGTCTCCGTCTGAGATCTTCCACAGCCAAGAACCTTAGAGTGCTACACGTGTATATGCAATAAGACAGCCTTTGTGCTTACGTTTTTGGAGTTCTACTTCCATCTTGTGGAGGACAGAAGTATAAGAATTGAAATAGTCTCAGTGCCGTTACTGGGGCAGGTTTGAACAGCATTTCTCTCTCTCTCGCTCTCTGTATATGTGTGTATTATATATATATTCATTTATTTTATTATTTATTTAATATGCTATATATATTTATTATAGTGTGTTATATATATAATTACATTCCAAGAACTTTTGTAATATGTTACAAAACAAGAGACAAAAAAATTGCGTAAATCAAGGCTGTGTAAAGTTGCAAAACAATCCGACTTCAGATCGGATATAAAGGTAAACTTCAACATAAAGGTAAAAGACAAGCGGCAATTGGAACACTTTAAAATATTTTCACAAATTCACCAATAGAGTCGTTTCTCTACTCTAATTGTTTTTCAGAAAAATGTGTAGTTAGACGAGTTTTCTGCGTTATCATTCTAAAAGGAGTCATAGAAAAGCGTTTTTATTATAAATTTAGACCGGACAACGCACTTTGATATCAAGTAGTTTACTTTATCGCGTTTGTTTTTTTGGCACCTGAACTGAGAGCTAAGCTAATGCTTGTCTTATTTTGAAGGTGTCACCGGAAGTTGAGTGTACCGGAGTCGCGCGCTTTTCGCTGGTCCAAGGAAGCACCTTCAGAGTTGGCGACAAGATGGCGGCGTTACGAGTCGTGGTGCTGTCGGGAAACGGCAGAGCTCTTCTGAGCACATCTAAAACTACCAAGACCCTGACGGTATGTCGCCGTTTGAGTCTCCGTTCTTACAGCCTTAAAGACCTGTCGCGGCAGCCGCTTGCTTTGCTGTGCGGGTGTGCGGACAGCGGGCTAACGTTAGCCTGGTTGTTTTGAATGGGGCGACACAAGGTCAACCGGCTTCCGAATTTTCTTTGCATGTTGCCGACAAAAGCGACCTTGATTTTGGGAATAATCTGTCTCTGGAGAATAGCTCCAACAAATTATCGGATACATTTGATTCCTAAATCTCGCTGGCAACCTCAGTGTCTCGCTGGCTAGCCGGCTAGGCTAACACATGATGTGTAAAAGTCGTGACAGAAAAAAGGCAACATCTTGGACATTTGGCAGACAAGCGCCGGTACCAAGCGGACAAATGCACTATGGTGACATCCGGCAACGCTCGTTTTGCATCAGTGCCTCCTAAATGTGCAGGATATGGGTCTTAAACTCGGTAGGTAGCATGCTAAAGTTGTGTCAAGGACTGGGAGGACATCTGACTGCGAAGGAAGCCTCCATCAACTGGACTTCCTGGACCCATAAACGCTCAGGTGGACCGGCTCCTGATAGACCGGTTGACACTTCACCCAATGTCCTCTTTTTTGGGGGGATTTTTAGGCACCTGCTTGGACATCACCGTGCTAATTTAAATCAGGAGAGTAAACCTGCTGAAATGATTGTCCCGTTCCCTTCTTGGGCAGGCCAAGATGTCCTTTGCCACCCTGCCTCGGAGCAAGAAGATTGCCCTGTCAACGCTGGGTGTCGTCACTGCTGGTGGGGCAGGCCTGGCACTGATGCTGCACCAGTCTGTAAAGGCATCTGACCTGGAGCTTCACCCCCCTAGTTTCCCCTGGAGCCACGCTGGACCTCTGTCCTCCCTGGACCACGCCAGGTTTGATTTGCCAACTCTGTGTATGTGCCCATGTATATACGTGTGCTTATAATAACGATGTGTCCCACCTGTTGCAGTGTTCGCCGCGGTTACCAGGTGTACAAGCAGGTGTGCGCATCCTGTCACAGTATGGACTACCTGGCCTTCAGAAACCTGGTGGGGGTGTCTCACACGGAGGCTGAAGCCAAGGCTCTGGCTGAGGAGGTGAGGTCGTTCAGGAGACTGGGGATTAGGAATCGGGTTGCAAAGAAGCTGGTGATGTTTATGAACTGGTTCCCAACCTCCAGCCAACCGTTCCCGTGCAGTCCGCCTCAACAATGGCCCCAGAGGGGCCTCGGCGGGGTCCGTTACAGGCCGGGCAGACGGGTGCTTTATCAGCTCTGAGAACGATGTCAGATCCCGCCAAATATGTGACTTTTTTAAAATCCTAGAGAAAGAAAGTGAGTGATTATTCAATTAACTGCAAAAACACGAAGCGGAACTGAAGCTTGTAGGAACGAGTTGGACACGCGTTCTTTTGCCCCCGAGCGTCCTGCTGCCGAATCCTCTCTGTACAGTGATTTGCAGGTTTCTTGTGGGGTTCTGATGATGTGTGTTACACGTGCGTGCAGATCGAGGTGGTCGACGGTCCAGATGAGAAAGGAGAAATGTTCACTCGGCCGGGAAAGCTGTCGGACTATTTCCCAAAGCCATACCCCAACCCAGAAGCTGCCCGGGATGCCAACAATGGCGCTCTGCCTCCAGACCTGAGTTACATCGTCAACGCCAGGTACCTAGCCCTAGCCCTAGCCCTAGCCCTAGCACCCCAGTGCTTGGAGCCTCCTGTGACACCCTGCTTGTGCTGCCCCCTCAGACACGGAGGGGAGGATTACGTGTTCAGCCTTCTGACGGGATACTGCGACCCTCCAGCAGGCGTGACCGTGAGAGAGGGGCTCTATTACAACCCCTACTTCCCCGGACAGTCCGTCGCCATGGCTCCCCCCATCTACAATGAAGTGCTGGAGTTCGATGACGGTGAGGAGCAGGACAAATTTGATCCTCCAAAATGACAACCAAGGGATGAAGTTTACTCCGCCAGTATTTTAGACAAGACGTCGTTTATCAAATGGTTTTAATTGTACCGTCACACCTGAAATCTGATCTAAATAACAGCTCAGCCAGATCAGGGCTGTTGAGGACGTTTTATATCAGGTTATGACAGTTAGGTGAGAATTCCCAACTCTACCCACCTCTACCCACCTGTCCCCACCTGAACCCACCTCTACCCACCTGAACCCACCTGTAACCCCCCTCTACCCACCTGTAACCCCCTGAACCCCCCTCTACCCACCTGTAACCCCCCTCTACCCACCTGAACCCACCCACCTGAACCCTCCTCTACCCACCTGAACCCACCTCTACCCACCTGTAACCCCCCTCTACCCACCTCTACCCACCTGTAACCCCCCTGAACCCACCTCTACCCACCTGTAACCCCCCTCTACCCCCCTCTACCCACCTGAACCCACCTCTACCCACCTGTAACCCCCCTCTACCCACCTGTAACCCCCTGAACCCACCTCTACCCACCTGAACCCACCTCTACCCACTGTAACCCCCCTCTACCACCTGTAACCCCCCCTCTAACCCACCTGAACCCACCTGTACCCACCTGAACCCCCCTCTACCCACCTGTAACCCCCTGAACCCAACTCTACCCACCTGAACCCCCCTCTACCACCTGTAACCCCCTGAACCCAACTCTACCCCCCTCTACCCACCTGAACCCACCTCTACCCACCTGTAACCCCCCTCTACCACCTGTAACCCCCCCTGAACCCAACTCTACCCCCCTCTACCCACCTGAACCCCCCTCTACCCCCCTCTACCCCCCTGTAACCCCCTGAACCCAACTCTAACCCACCTCTACCCACCTGAACCCACCTCTACCCACCTGTAACCCCCCCTCTACCCACCTGTACCCACCTGTAACCCCCTGAACCCACCTCTACCCACCTGTAACCCCCTGAACCCCCCTCTACCCACCTGTAACCCCCTGAACCCACCTCTACCCACCTGTACCCACCTGAACCCACCTGTACCCACCTCTACCCACCTGTAACCCCCCTCTACCCACCTGTAACCCCCTGAACCCCCCTCTACCCACCTGTAACCCCCTGAACCCCCCTCTACTACCCACCTGTAACCCCCTGAACCCACCTCTACCACCTGTACCCCCCTGAACCCCCCTCTACCCACCTGTACCCCCCTGAACCCACCTCTACCCACCTGTAACCCACCTCTACCCACCTGTAACCCCTGAACCCCCCTGTCCCCACCTGAACCCGGGTTGTGTGTTGAGGTCGGATGTCTTGCACTAATGGATTTTGTGACCTTGTTGCTGCAGGAACTCCTGCTACTATGAGTCAAGTAGCCAAGGATGTGTGCACCTTCCTGAGATGGGCCGCTGAGCCAGAGCATGACCAACGCAAGCGCATGGGACTGAAGGTACACGAGCAGGATCCCCAGGCCGCCGGCTGTTGGGGTGTAAAGTGGGAGACGTTGAGCTGATGGTCTGTCTTCTTGTGTTGGCAGTTGTTGATCGGCACCGCCGTCCTCACCCCGCTGATCTACTACATGAAGAGGCACCGGTGGTCGGTGCTGAAGAGCAGGAAAATTGCCTACAGGCCTCCAAAGTAAAGAGAACGCAACACAACACAGCCAGAGTTAAAGGCCGGCCAGAGAGGGTCTGACCCAGCGACCCCACACTGCTGTCAAATCACAATACAAACTTTTACCAACCGACGCATCTTTCTGCTTTACACGCACGGAGAGCTTTTAGTTACGGGGGTGTCGGGATCAAGGCGGGGCCATTTTCTGGCAGAGCACTCACCTTCTGGCAGCAGCTCAACCACGCCAGTACCAGGACATGGCTCTTCCTCGGAGATTCGTACGTCCACGTGTATCGGTCCATCCTCCCCTTCCACTCTCGAGTGTGTTGTACTATACAAAATAAATTATTGAAAACCAACCGTGTGACAAGCTGCTTCTTTCAGAAAACACCCACAGAAAGAAATCAGGATTAACAATGAGACCTTCCAGACGACCACCTCTTGTCCCACCTTATTTGAGACACTTTTCGATAAACCTGTGAAGACAGCTGGGTTTGGGTTACGCAAATTGCATTATTTTTGATTTCATGGAGCCTCTATGAGGCCTTGGGATGTCTCATTTTGGTAACTAGGCTGGGAAGTGCAGGGTTCCTGGTTCCAGCCCCAGGGCAGACAATAACACCGAAGGTGTCACAGCACTGCCAAGGTACCCTTGAGCAAGGTACCAAAGCCCAAACATGCATATTTAGGGCCCTGCCATGAACTGGTGGACCCATCCAAGGGGGGACCGGCCCCGTGACCCCGAGAGGGGTGAAGCGGTTAAGAAGAGGGGACCTCCATGGACATGGACTAAGGTGTGAGTGTGTGTGTGTGTGTGTGTTAAATAAATAAGGGTGCTGTGGGTTTAAAGCTGCTTCATTAGGACTTAATCCGGTTCTGAAAGGCTTTTTCCTCCCCAGCCTGCATTCAGATTCATCTGCATCACAACACACAGATTAGGGCATTAGCATAATCATTAGGCTAATGCCGTTAATGGTTCCCATCGTAGTATTAATAATGCTGTATTATTAGTCGTGGGATTTGGAAATCAGAGAATCTGTTTGGGTCAGATTCTCCGTCGGCGACGGAGAAAATGGGCTGTTATGTTTTGTGGTTGTGCCACTTTGGTGGAAGTTCTAAGAGGATCTTCCTGCTGGTTTCACGATGCTTCACCTGAAGCTCAGCCAGTCGGGACAAAACGTCAAGACTGGGAGACAAACAAACAAAAAAAAACCTTGTTTTTCTTTTCTTTTCTGAACTCAATGCAGATGCGTCCCTCATGAAGCCTCAGGGGATCTCATTCCCATGGAAGAGACGCCTCCTAATTCTAATTGGCTGGCAGACTAAATCCTCTGCTCCCATTTAAACCAGCAGCCAGGAGGCTGCACCCCAGTGGCTTCTCATCAGGGCAAACTATCAATTTAGCTTTACAGCAGCTCCGTCGAATCCCACCTCTGGACTGGTGTGTTGAGGCTAGGATGGGACCCGGCCCTGTCCGCGGGCCCCTGGAGGGACCCGGAGACCACAGCCAGTTCCACCGACCTTGGACGGACCAGACGAAAGGTACTTTTATCGAGGCGATTTGTTTCTGTTGTTATGTTGTCTTGTTTCTACAGTTATTTTATAGTCCTTTATAGAGGGGGGGGAGTCACTGGAAAATGGGAAATGTTTCCATATTCCATGTTTCAGTTTGGGGGACGCTGCGGCCCAGGTCGAGGGTGGACAGGGCAGATTTTAGGGTGTCAGAATTTGTGAAATTGCTGCGTATTTCCTCTGAATGCAGCGATGGCCGCAGAGAAGCAGAGTGGCAACAGCTCGTGCTCTCCACAGAGGAAACCGGCGCCACGTTTACCATGGTGCCTGGGACGGAGACCACGGACCGCCTTCACCAGGTGCCAGGTGACCAGTCCATCAAGCAGTTTAACCTACGGGGACCCATCAATCAGCCAGACCTCACAGCCAACCCTCCCCCTCCTCCTCCTCCTCCCCCTGCCTCTCCCCCTCCTCCTCCTCCTCCTCCCCTCCCCCTGCCTCTCGTCCTCTCTCCTCCTCCCCCTCCTCCTCCCCCTGCCTCTCCTCCCCCTCCTCCCCCTGCCTCTCCTCCTCCTCCTCCCCCTGCCTCTCCTCCTCCTCTTCGTCGTCCCCCTCCTCCTCCCCCTCCTCCTCCCCCTGCCTCTCCTCCTCCTCTTCGTCGTCCCCCTCCTCCTCCCCCTCCCCCTCCTCCTCTTCATCCTCCCCTCCTGCTTCTCCTGCTACTCCTCCTCCCAACCCTCCCCCTCCTCCTCCTCCTCTTCTTCTTCTTCAGGTGAATCTGCTGGAGTCAGTATTCCAAGTAAACAGTTATCCTGGGATCAGGCTGAGGGAACACCTGGCAAAAAAGCTGGACCTGGAAGAGGACAGGATACAGGTAACACACACACACACACACACACACACACACACACACTCCTGGGTCCCACATAACCCATCTGAGCATAGAGCCGGAACCCTTCCTAATCACACATAAACTCTGGGTTTCTGCTCTGGCAGATCTGGTTTCAGAATCGACGGGCCAAGTTTCGCCGATCATTCAGAGAAAGCAGTTTGCAGCTAATTCAGTCTGCGGTGGTCAGGCAGGAGGACGTGAAGCGTCTGACAGCCCAGAGAGATACACCTGTGGTCAGGCAGGAGGACGTGAAGCGTCTGACAGCCAGAGAGATACACCTGTGGTCAGGCAGAGGACGTGAAGCGTCTGACAGCCCAGAGAGATACACCTGTGGTCAGGCATGAGGACGTGGAGCGTCTGACAGCCCAGAGAGATACACCTGTGGTCAGGCAGGAGGACGTGAAGCGTCTGACAGCCCAGAGAGATACACCTGTGGTCAGGCCGGAGGACGTGAAGCGTCTGACAGCCAAGTGAGATACACCTGTGGTCAGGCAGGAGGACGTGAAGCGTCTGACAGCCCAGAGAGATACACCTGTGGTCAGGCAGGAGGACGTGAAGCGTCTGACAGCCCAGTGAGATACACCTGTGGTCAGGCATGAGGACGTGGAGCGTCTGACAGCCCAGTGAGATACGCCTGTGGTCAGGCAGGAGGACATGAAGCGTCTGACAGCCCAGAGAGATACACCTGTGGTCAGGCAGGAGGACGTGAAGCGTCTGACAGCCCAGTGAGATACACCTGTGTCAGGCAGGAGGACGTGAGCGTCTGACAGCCCAGTGTGATACGCCTGTGGTCAGGCAGGAGGACGTGGAGCGTCTGACAGCCCAGAGAGATACGCCTGCGGTCAGGCAGGAGGACGTGGAGCGTCTGACAGCCCAGTGAGATATACCTGCGGTTAGGCAGGAGGACGTGGAGCGTCTGACAGCCCAGTGAGATACGCCTGCGGTCAGGCAGGAGGACGTGGCCGTCTGACAGCCCAGTGAGATACCCCTGTGGGTCAGGCATGAGGACGTGGAGCGTCTGACAGCCCAGTGAGATACACCTGTGGTCAGGCATGAGGACGTGGAGCGTCTGACAGCCCAGAGAGATACGCCTGTGTCAGGCAGGAGGACTGGAGCGTCTGACAGCCCAGTGAGATACACCTGTGGTCAGGCATGAGGACGTGGAGCGTCTGACAGCCCAGAGAGATACGCCTGTGGTCAGGCAGGAGGACGTGGAGCGTCTGACAGCCTAGTGAGATATACCTGCGGTCAGGCAGGAGGACGTGGAGCGTCTGACAGCCCAGTGAGATACGCCTGTGGTCATCAGGAGGACGTGGAGCGTCTGACAGCCCAGTGAGATACGCCTGCGGTCAGGCATGAGGACGTGGAGCGTCTGACAGCCCAGTGAGATACGCCTGCGGTCAGGCAGGAGGACGTGAAGCGTCTGACAGCCCAGAGAGATACGCCTGTGTCCTGGAGTCTCCATTCTTCTTTACTCTGCACAAGCAAGGAAGCTTTTCCTCTTCTGTTGCTTCGCTCATCGAGTTGAGGTCACATCAAGCCAAGCCTGTCATTGTTAAAGATAGATCACGTGTTCCACTAAACTAACAGTCTTACGTCCAATATTGTTGTAAACATGTCTGGATTTTTCTGATTCTTTTGTTCTCTAAATGCTGACAGTGGTCTGACTTCAATGTTTTAAAAATATAAGAAAATGTCTACAATAAGTGGTTGGAGGGGAGAAAAAGTCTACAAAAAACCATCTCTATGGTAACCAGCATGTTTTTATTAATGCAGAGCTGTAAAATTGCAAGTTTTGCCTGAATTGGAAATCTGAATAATTCGAATAAAATGATCCTAAATCAGGATAAGGAAGAACTTTATTGCCAAGTATGTTTTTACACATACAAGGAATTTGACTCGGTGTTTGTTGTGTGCAGCGCTGACAAAATGACAGTAATACAGTAAAATAAGAATAAAGATAAGGAAAAAATAAGCATATTTACAATACAATAAGCACTAAGCATATTTAAGGAAGGGAAAGTGTCTTGTGTAGGGTGATGGTGGTGCGGTGGAGGAGAGGGCTGCTATACTGCAGCGTCCCATAGAGTCTCTTACTCAGGGAGGGGCGGGGGCAGTGTCTGTGGGGGTCCTGGGCCTTGTTGAGGAGGCCTGCCCCTGTGGGAAGGAAGCTGTACACCACCAGGGTCCTGGTGTGGACAGGTCCAGGAAGAGGGGGCAGCTGGCATCCAATCACCCTCTCTGCAGATGGGATGGCCCGCTGCCTTTGTCCTCGGCTGCAGCGGGCCAGATCCTGGAGGTGAGGATGGACTCCACCACCAGCGTACCTGATGGTGCTGGAGGAGAGGATGGACTCCATCACCAGCGTACCTGATGGTGGTGGAGGTGAGGATGGACTCCATCACCAGCGTACCGCATGGTGCTGGAGGTCAGGATGGACTCCATCACCAGCGTACCGCATGGTGCTGGAGGTCAGGATGGACTCCATCACCAGCGTACCTCATGGTGCTGGAGGTCAGGATGGACTCCATCACCAGCGTACAAGATGGTGCTGGAGGTCAGGATGGACTCCATCACCAGCGTACAAGATGGTGCTGGAGGTGAGGATGGACTCCATCACCAGCGTACCTCATGGTGCTGGAGGTCAGGATGGACTCCATCACCAGCGTACCTCATGGTGCTGGAGGTCAGGATGGACTCCATCACCAGCGTACAAGATGGTGCTGGAGGTGAGGATGGACTCCATCACCAGCGTACCTCATGGTGCTGGAGGTCAGGATGGACTCCATCACCAGTGTACCAGATGGTGCTGGAGGTGAGGATGGACTCCATCACCAGCGTACCAGATGGTGCTGGAGGTCAGGATGGCCTCCATCACCAGCGTACCAGATGGTGCTGGAGGTCAGGATGGACTCCATCACCAGCGTACAAGATGGTGCTGGAGGTCAGGATGGACTCCACCACCAGCGTACCTCATGGTGCTGGAGGAGAGGATGGACTCCATCACCAGCGTACCTCATGGTGCTGGAGGTCAGGATGGACTCCATCACCAGCGTACCTCATGGTGCTGGAGGAGAGGATGGACTCCATCACCAGCGTACCTCATGGTGCTGGAGGTCAGGATGGACTCCATCACCAGCGTACAAGATGGTGCTGGAGGTCAGGATGGACTCCATCACCAGCGTACCTCATGGTGCTGGAGGTCAGGATGGACTCCATCACCAGCGTACCTCATGGTGCTGGAGGTCAGGATGGACTCCATCACCAGCGTACCTCATGGTGCTGGAGGTCAGGATGGACTCCATCACCAGCGTACCTCATGGTGCTGGAGGTCAGGATGGACTCCATCACCAGCGTACCTGATGGTGCTGGAAGTCAGGATGGACTCCATCACCAGCGTACCTGATGGTGCTGGAGGTGAGGATGGACTCCATCACCAGCGTACCAGATGGAGGTGAGGATGGACTCCATCACCAGCGTACCAGATGGAGGTGAGGATGGACTCCATCACCAGCGTACCAGATGGAGGTGAGGATGGACTCCATCACCAGCGTACCAGATGGAGGTGAGGATGGACTCCATCACCAGCGTACCAGATGGAGGTGAGGATGGACTCCATCACCAACGTACCAGATGGAGGTGAGGATGGACTCCATCACCAACGTACCAGATGGAGGTGAGGATGGACTCCATCACCAGCGTACCAGATGGAGGTGAGGATGGACTCCATCACCAGCGTACCTGATGGAGGTGAGGATGGACTCCATCACCAGCGTACCTGATGGTGTTGGAGGTCAGGATGGACTCCATCACCAGCGTACCTGATGGTGCTGGAAGTCAGGATGGACTCCATGATGCAGGTGTTGACGGAGCAATGACGGAGCAGATGTTTAACTTCCACTCAAGGTCCCGGGAGATGAGGGTGTCCAGGAAGTGGTAGGACTCCGCAGTGTTGACTGGGGAGTCGTGAAGTGTGAGGGCTCTAAGTGGGGCTGAGTTCTTTCTAAAGTCCAGCTGCTGTTGGATCGCAGTACCTCTCGTGTGTCACTGCTAATCCGCATGTTATCTGAATGACTACAAGAAGAATAATGCCAATTTCAAAATGTATTTAGCAACAGAACCAATTCAAGATACAAATATTCCAGAGCTCCGGGCCAGTTCATAACCCCACAATAACAGAGTCCATTATCAGGGCATGAAGTCTGACAACCTAACTATCCCTTGGCCCAGTCTTTTATAGAAACACACATGTAAATTATTGATGCTAATCCAGTCCAATCCAGTCCTTCTGCTTGGATGACCTCATCTTCTTCCCGTCCCATTGGATGCTGACACAGTCCTTGTTCTCCGTTGTTTCCCAGACAGCCAGGTCAAAGTTCACAGTCTTCTTGGAGAGGAACTTATCAACACCAGTAAACGATGCTGTACAGTTTTACGATGAGGGTTTAACGCTCCCATCTGACTGTTTCCTCCTGATTATAATTAAAGAACAATCATGTCAAGGGAGGGTCAACTGACTGTTTATTGTTTATAATAATAAAATTATGCTATCGCTAGCTTCTAAACTAACTGTAACAGAAAACAGAAACGTATAGAAAAAAGCAAACACAATTCTCTGTGTTCACTGTGTTGAGCAGCAGATTGTTTTCTGTGCCCCAGCTCACCAGGTTAAATAAGCTGAAATCATTTCTGAGGCAATAATAAATTGAATGCCCATTTTCTTGCGTCACTATATCATTTTAGTCCAAATTTAAATCTATTTTCGTACTAATATCGTGATTCTACTATGTTATTCCAGAACTATACCCCGTTTCCTCCTCATGGTTTGGGTATATGCTAAGAATATAATGTAAATATGCTCTCATCGTGGCAAAATTAGAGAAAAATTAGGATTTAGATGTGATTCTTGTGAAAACAACACGAGTGCTCGACCACCGAGGCAGAACAAAGTTTAAATAAATGAAGAAGGGCAAAAATAATTGATCAATCAATTCAAAACAGGTCTCCTACTCCGCTCGAAGCCATATAACATTAATAAAAAGGAACGTAAAGTAAATAAAAAGGAAAATACGATAAATTACGCGGCCGGTGCTGATTGGCTGAGCGTGACCCGGAAGTGAATGTGAGCGATCGGTGCGTGTCAGTCGTGCCGGAATCCGGAGTTCGGTTTGGTTTGTATCGGTGTATTTCGCTTCTGCCTCACGACATGGATACTTTTAGCAAACTGAAACAGTTTGACGCTTATCCCAAAACTCTGGAGGATTTTAGGGTGAAGACATGGGGCGGTGCGACCGGTGAGAGACTTAAATGTGGCGGCGAGCCGCAGCTATTCATTCCACAGCCCGTTAGCCGCTCAGGCTAGCCACCAGGCTAACCGAGGCAATGCTGTCTCCAAACTGCCAAAATGGGTCAAATTACAGGCTTGTGGTGTAAAACACAACTCTGAACCATCACCAAAATGATCCATTTGATTTTCAAAAGCAGGGTTACCTGTTGCTAAACCTGTTAGTGCAGCACAAGCAGTGGTTTGGAGGCATTTCTGTTCCAGAAACTAATCTAAAAACATGCCAACCCGATAATTAATGGGTTAATTAAAGGGTTAATGCTACAGCTATTTTGACTTGGGGGGTTGGAAAGGTCCATCAGGGAAATATTTGCTGGTGATTTTCTGATACAGGAATGAAGTTGAGAACAAACTCCAAAGACAGTGACGATCATTTCCCTTCAAAATGAGGAGAAATGCATATTATTGACTATTCATGATGTAGCATAAAGGCGTGAGCCCACAGCCAACCTCCCATTGGATCAAATCTTGAATATTTGCAAGTGTTTTAGTTGTGGAAGAGATGAAATCCATTCATGTGAAACCGTCGCTGTCTGTGATTTTTATGTAATATAATATAAATCGTGTTGGTTGCACGCGTGTCATAGATGTTCGGTGCTTTCCCAGCGTGCCCATTGAACAACAATCCTGGAAAAGTCCTGTATTTTCTCCCAGAAGATGATTTTTGCGACTGTTTGTGGTGTGTGTCTGCAGTGACCATCATCAGCGGCGTCCTCATGCTGATCCTGTTTGTTTCTGAGCTGCAGTATTATCTCACCAAGGAGGTGAGCTCCTGCCTAGGCCCACATTTCTTCAGGGCCATGAGGCCTGATATCGACAGATTCTTGAAGTTGTGAACATTTTTTAGTGCTCTAACTGTGGCGTTAATAATGTCTACTAAATATGTGCGTCTGCTGCTCGCAGGTTCATCCTGAGCTGTACGTCGACACGTCCCGGGGAGACAAACTGAAGATCAACATCAACATTGTCTTCCCACACATGCCGTGTGTCTGTGCGTAGCGCCGCCGTTGCTGAGAGCCAGCACCCGCGCTCGGCAACGTCTGTCGTGACTCTTTCCGCTGCCGTTTCAGATCTGAGCATCGACGCCATGGACGTGGCCGGTGAGCAGCAGCTGGATGTCGAGCACAACCTTTTCAAGCAGCGGCTGGATAAAAACCTCCAACCTGTGAGCACCGAAGCAGAGAAACACGGTGAATATCCCGAGCGTAGCGTAAAACCGACCTCCTAAAGAACATCTGCTTCAGGCGTGATGCCACACAGCTCCCATGCTTTTATTTTGAAGGCCAGAGCTTGTTAGCTGTGAACGCTTCAGGTAACCAAACCTCAGGAAATATTCAAGAAAGATCGGCTGCTAAAAAACGGGCACAGATGGTAGAATTCTGAGAAGATCGAGGAACATGGTGGCGTTTCGCCACCGCCGGCCACCGACGCTTTAAAAGTCATGAGAGTCGCCATCGTCTAAACTGGAGAAGATGAAGGCGTGGATGTTCCTCAGATTAGATGGATCCACAGTAGGAGCAGAGAACTTTAGACTAGTGGCCATGGGGACCAAGGCTGATGGGACGTTAAGTCCCGAGCTGGGTTATTGGGTTAGCCATCCCATAATTGTGGTTGATGTGTGTTTCTGGTGCAGAACTGGGTGGAGAGGACGATGTCCCCGTATTTGATCCCAGTACGCTGGACCCAGAGAGATGTGAGAGCTGCTACGGGGCAGAGACGGACGACCTCAAGTAAGACATCAGCGCTCCCCTGGCGCCCTCGGTGCCCTCGGTGCCCTCGGTGCCGGCAGGTGCAGACAGACAGATCCAGACACAAGTCTGGATCTGTCTGTCTGCCTTCGTTACACTTTTATTTATTGTGGGTGTTCGTATGTTTGTCCATTAGATGGCGGTGTTACCACAAGTGTTAACGTTCGTTGCTAGTAATGACGGCTAATGTAAGATTAGCCTGTAATAAAGTTCATTTTGTTCCTGGAGAAGCCTTGCACTGAATTCCTACATTTATTGTGCGGTAATCTAATTGTAACATGTATTTGTGACATGTTTTGATGCATTTTTATGATTTATAAAAAAAATTATGTCCGAATTTTTGGGGGCTTGGAACGGATTAGGGCATTTACATGGAAAACGCATCTCTACTTACGTAATTTTCAGGTTAGGAAACAACTTCTGGTATGAATTAAATTCGTAAGTAGAGGTCCCACTGTAGTGATGAGAGACGCAGACCTCAGCATGAGCAGGCAGCACTTAGCTGGTGATCAAATAAGGAGAAGGTTCCGTGTCTAAACCAGGCCGAAGGCCGACATGTGTCACGGCTGGGGCGATTAAATCCACTCGTGAGTCGTCATCAGGACTAGAAAAGAACCCTGATATAACCCGTTTGTTCCTCTGCAGGTGCTGCAACTCCTGCGACGACGTGCGCGAGGCGTACCGGCGGCGAGGCTGGGCCTTCAAAAACGCCGACACTATTGAGCAGTGTAAGAGGGAGGGCTTCACCCAGAAGATGCAGGAGCAGAAGAACGAAGGCTGCCAGGTCTACGGCGTCCTGGAGGTCAACAAGGTGGAGGCAGCCGCTTTGTCTTGTCTGGAGTCCTGAAAAACCCCCCCCAAATCATCCGTTGAGCTGTTTCCTGTTGTTTGATCTTCTGGATCTGCCTTCTCTTCCTTAGGTGGCAGGAAATTTTCACTTTGCTCCAGGGAAAAGTTTCCAGCAGTCTCACGTGCACGGTAAGAGCCACTTTTCCTGCCTCGTTGAAACACATCTCTCTTTATGGGATCCCCAGAAGGGATTTAGCTGCATCGCCATGGAAAACGCCTGAAAACACCAACTTTATTCACCTCTTTGCCCTATTAACAGGTCAAATGTGTGCATATATCATATTTTTAAAAGATTACTTTAATTTTTTTATGTTGAGAGTGTTTTTAGAAGCCAAAATGCTACAGAAAATAAGCGGGACGTGTCTGAAATCCTCCAAATATTCCCCGTTTTGTCCTGTATTGTCTGGTATTGTTCATTACCCGCTTCTCTGCCGCTACAAACATCAACACCACCGGACGAGCTCGACCTCCTCCGCCTTCCCTTTGTGTTGCATGGATTCCCCGCCTGTGTCTCGTCTTGGTGTGGACCCGGAGGAGCAAAGGAACCGCGGCGGCAGCAGCTGGCTCAGTTCAGTCCAGCCAATCCTGGCTAACAGCACCTGAGGTTTACTGAGGTTTCCTGAAACCCAGGACCACATTAGCCTTGGGTCCAACAGGGGAAAGGTGCGGACTGCAGCCAGGCGCTGCAGCGGTGGCTTTGCTCCTCTGCTCTGGTGTGTTCTATGCTGGCGTCACACACCAGCAGCAGAAACCAGAGACGAGCGTCACTGTGGAGGGTTCAGGGCTCCGGGGTGACCAGCACCTTCTGAGCAGTCAGGTGACGGTTTGAAGGCGCGAGCCCCGGCTGACGGAGCGTAGCGTAGCGTAGCGTAGCGCGGGCCTGTTGCTGACGTGCAGTCTCTTCTTGTCTACCACATGCATCACCCCCGTGGCTCGCCTCTCTTCTTTCTGCAGTGCACGCTGTGGAAAGTAAGTGCACCTTTATTTGCAGCTTTACCTGCTCGCGTACCTGTGGCTGACAGCAGTGACTGTGGCCCTGCATGACGTTACACACCAGCGCTGATGCTTCACCCTCATCTGTACAGGCCTCCTGACCTCTGACCTCACACATCTGTTAGGTGTCAGCGCACAGTCCTTTGTGATTGAGGGTTTTAGGGGTCGACGTCCAACAAATCTCGAGTTGTTTAAGGTTTTCTGGCTCAGCTGGCAGATTAGGACTATGCCAAGCTTATATTTACACCTTTCATGAACAGGGTTAGTCTGCATGGTTTACCTGTGCTGGATATTAAAACCTGAGGCTCATAATAAACTAGTAGTAGATTATGGTATGTTTGCCTGGTTGAGGCACAACTTCAGGAAGGTTCTTGTTCTCTAAGAGAACAAGGGGGTTAAAAGTTGGAGCCACGGCTTCATGGAGCTGGATCAAGTGGACTTTAGCCAAGTATAAACTGCTACTGATCCAAATCCCAGCTCTGGATCTCGTCTGGGGGATCCTCTGCCTGACGTGGCCGCAGAGGTTCATCCGGTTCCTGGGGGGCCTGGTTGCTGTCCCTTCATCATCTAGATGTACCTCCCTGTCACTGACATGCTGGAGGAGGACGTTGCAGCAGCAGCAGGTCTGCAGACTCTGCTCAGAGTGAAGCTCTGACCCCTCCACATCTGGTGGGAGCTGCTCCCCTTCTGTGCCCCCTCCACATCTGGTGGGAGCTGCCCCCTTCTGTGACCCCTCCACATCTGGTGGGAGCTGCTCCCCTCCTGTGCCCCCTCCACATCTGGTGGGAGCTGCCCCCTTTCGTGCCCCCTCCACATCTGATGGGAGCTGCTCCCCTCCTGTGACCCCTCCACATCTGTGGGAGCTGCTCCCCTTCTGTGCCCCTCCACATCTGGTGGGAGCTGCTCCCTTCTGTGCCCCCTCCACATCTGTGGGAGCTGCTCCCTTCTGTGCCCCCTCCACATCTGGGGGAGCTGCCCCCTTTCGTGCCCCCTCCACATCTGGTGGAGCTGCTCCCTTCTGTGCCCCCTCCACATCTGGTGGGAGCTGCTCCCCTCCTGTGCCCCCTCCACATCTGGTGGGAGCTGCCCCCTTCTGTGACCCCTCCACATCTGGTGGGAGCTCCTCCCCTCCTGTGCCCCTCCACATCTGGTGGGAGCTGCTCCCTTCTGTGACCCCTCCACATCTGGTGGGAGCTGCCCCCTTCTGTGACCCCTCCACATCTGGTGGGAGCTCCTCCCCTCCTGTGCCCCCTCCACATCTGGTGGGAGCTGCTCCCTTCTGTGACCCCTCCACATCTGGTGGGAGCTGCTCCCCTTCTGTGCCCCCTCCACATCTGGTGGGAGCTGCCCCCTTTCGTGCCCCCTCCACATCTGATGGGAGCTGCTCCCTTCTGTGCCCCCTCCACATCTGGTGGAGCTGCTCCCTTCTGTGACCCCTCCACATCTGGTGGGAGCTGCTCCCTTCTGTGCCCCCTCCACATCTGGTGGGAGCTGCTCCCTTCTGTGACCCCTCCACATCTGGTGGGAGCTGCTCCCCTTCTGTGCCCCCTCCACATCTGATGGGAGCTGCTCCCCTTCTGTGACCCCTCCACATCTGGTGGGAGCTGCTCCCTTCTGTGCCCCCTCCACATCTGGTGGGAGCTGCTCCCCTCCTGTGACCCCTCCACATCTGGTGGGAGCTGCTCCCTTCTGTGACCCCTCCACATCTGGTGGGAGCTGCTCCCCTTCTGTGCCCCCTCCACATCTGGTGGGAGCTGCTCCCCTTCTGTGACCCCTCCACATCTGGTGGGAGCTGCCCCCTCCACATCTGGTGGGAGCTGCTCCTTTGCTCGGCGACACTGCCCCCTACTGGCTGGAGGAGCTGCAGTTCCCCCAGCTGCCTCTGAGAAAAGGCTCAAGGACCCAGACAGCCAGGTTAGATGAGGGGTCTGTGCCCCCCCCAGCTGATGCCTGTCCTGATCTCACCGTTGCTTCCGGACTGAACAGGCTGATGACCCAGAGGTGTGAACGACGTCCCCGTCATGTTTGTGTCGTTACCGGGGAGGAAGTAGCAGGTTTTACAGTAGAACTGCAGAAACCGTCGGATGTCCAAAGCTAACGCGGCATGTTTTGGTTGCAGTTCACGACCTGCAGAGCTTTGGCTTGGACAACGTGAGTGACGCCTTTTTACGCTGGAAAAATGGACGGTGGTGATTGAAGGTGAGCGGAGGAGCTGACGGCTGCCCTTGTTCCTTCTGCAGATCAACATGACCCATCTGATAAGACACCTGTCCTTTGGCCAAGATTACCCAGGACTCATCAACCCGCTGGATGACACCAACATCACAGCACCACAAGGTCAGCCTGGGTCCTGTCGGCTGTGGCGCCACCCACACACACACACACACCCCCACACACACACATTATTATCCCAATTTGATGCAGGTGGTATGAGCAGTGCATTCCTTATTTCTAGCACACAAACCAGAAAGCAAATGCTGGGGTAATGTGACTTTATTGCCAAAGCTAGCCTGTTGGGAGATGGTGCGACAGCGCATTAGCTGTAGCGCTGGCCAGAGTCCCGTGTGTCTGCAGCTCCATGAGGGGCGCTTGTTCCTCAGCAGCGGATGCCCATGCCGATGGCCATGAAAGTACCGAACGTGCCCCCGCTCTGCATCATGGTTTTCCCGACTCCCCCCATCAGTTCTCTGCCTCGCATGCCGATCCTGCAAGCAGAAGGTTTCAGCGTTGGATCAAATGATCCGACTCCACTAGGATGGTGTTGGGAGGCGACAGCTGGACGGGTCCGTACCTCAGACAGGAGAAGGTGCCGAACATGGCTCCTGCAGCCATCCCCACTGCAAACCCCATCATGAAGCCCATCTTGACCCGGTCAAAACAGCTGGGCTGGGTCTGTCCGTAGGGACCCACAGCGACAGGCATCTGGGGATCAAAGCATCAAAGCACAGGAAGGACGTCAGATAGCTGATACAGTATCGCGTTGCCATGGCAATCCTCAAGATTAACACAAGATGGACGCGTTGACCGTCGATATCTCTTCATTTTTACACATTCAAGTGCTGGTTGCTTTGTTTTGTGGCCAATGAGCCTCTTTCTTTACACTTCTACCACAAAGGTACTGGGGTAGCTCCAGTGTTTTTAGGATCTTCTCCATACTCGTGATATTTGTGGTTAAAAAGTGGCTTTATTAGCGACCGTGCACCTAACGTGTACACTTGTACTGAGCATCCACGGACTGGTTTTCCATTGCCCTGTTTATCTCCCAGTCACGGACTAACCAGGTTTTATATTCGCCTGACCAACTTCTGACGTCATTAACCACTGACCGTACGCACGTGAGCCTTAATTACGTCCAAAGCTAAGTTAGCCTAAAGCTACGAAGCGCCTCTGTCGCCACCTCTGGCCACCATTTAACCTTCGCTGTGTATTACGCGTCGATAGTTTAAGCATTTAAATAAGCGACCTCCGTAAGCAAAGAGCAAAACTTGAGACCTTGACAGATAACCGCAGGCTTTCGTCGGAGACATTAGCATAAACCGAGGCCTTCGCGATCTTACCGTGTCAGGGATCGGGTAAATGTCGGGTAAATCCTCTCGGTGGAAACACTTGTCGTGTATTTTAGTGCGGCTGCGTTTAAATCTACGTGCGACTAGCAAACATTCATGGCCGGTTACCGGAAATAGAGGAAGCTGGAGGAAAGAGGGGAGACGGACTGCAGGCGCCCGGGAGCGCTGCCCCCAGCGGACGGCGTCGGAACTGCACGCTAACGAATGTGTCTCCCACAGCATCGATGATGTACCAGTATTTCGTGAAAATCGTCCCCACCATCTATGTGAAGACGGACGGAGAGGTGAGCCTAAATGCCCTTCATCCACCCCGATCTGACCGCTTAACTCAAATCTGCCTACAACTTTATCGTCTCTGTTGCAGGTGTTAAAAACAAACCAGTTTTCAGTGACCAGGCACGAGAAAGTGGCCAACGGTCTGATAGGGGACCAGGGGCTGCCGGGGGTGTTTGTCTTGTATGAGTTGTCGCCTATGATGGTTAAATTCACAGAGAAACACAGGTGAGAGACAAAGACAGAGAATCCCGACATCGCAGAGCCGAACGGCTAAATTAGTGACTTTTACGTAGAATAGGCCTGAATTCCTGTGTCTGTCTTTGCCCAGGTCATTCACGCACTTCTTAACGGGGGTCTGTGCCATCATCGGAGGTGTTTTCACAGGTGAGTGTCGCCCGCGGCCCCGTGAAACTGCACGCAGCGGCGCTAACGTGGTGTTGTCGCGCAGTGGCCGGCCTGATCGACTCGCTCATCTACCACTCGGCCAGAGTCATCCAGAAGAAGATCGAGCTGGGCAAGGCTTCCTAACAGAGCCCGGCACCAGGAGGCCGGGCGTCCCATGCTGGAAGAGCGGCCACAGCGCGGGCGCACAGAGGAGGGCCGTCTGCTGCCCCACTGAGAGACAGACAGGTTTTAATCAGGGTGTTGCTTCCTCTGCTTCTCTGTTGTCTACAAACACTGGGGAGGAACTTCTGGACCCTTTTTGATGAATATATGTTGCCAAAAGGAATGAATCTCAATCGAATACAGACTTTTTGTTTCCAAGCTCCTGCTCCTGGAGACCGTTTACAGTCCAGAGCCAAGCACTCCCCACGACAGGGAGCGGGCTGGAGGCCTCCAGGGGGCTTTTGGGGCGGATCGGGAGCCGCTCACATGGTCACGCCAGTATAGCATTGGGTTTACAGCTGCTCCTGAATAATAACGAGTGGATTTCTGGGTGAGGGGATTATTGAAGCCATTTCTGAGGGTTGATTAATGATGGAGGGATGGGGATGAATGGATGCAGGGTTTTTTCCTCCGGGGGTTTCCGCCTGGCCTCTGGACTGATGTCACACACTCGTCTTTCCCTCTTTTTCCTCTTCCTCTCCCTGGCGTTTGTGTGGAGGGAGGGAGCTCCGTGGCCGGTGTGCCTCCCACAGGCTGCTGCGTTCTGTTCTGGTCGCACCCGGAGCTCAGATTTTACCGAGCCAGTGGACTCCGGAGCAGGTGGTTGAATGAAGGAGGAGATGGAAGCGACGCTGAATCCTGGGGGTCCAGATGAGCCTGGAGCTGGTTGCTGTGCACCAGGCTTTTACCCGACAGTAGCTGGAGACTCATCCGATGGTTATTATAACAAGTCCTTTTCCAGGACGGCCATGTTTGCTGACAGATTCCCTTTAGGGTCTTTTGGGTTTTCAGTCCGGCTTTTTACAAGGTTGTTTGCAGGTCGCCGACCTCTCGTGAGGCGCCTCAACTAATGTGTTTATGGGATGTGATGGTTTTCCTTCTGTCCGTGTCAGCTGGGAGCTTCTGTCAGTGTGTTTCTACCTGGAGGTGTGAGCTTCAGCATCAGGGACCGGGAGGCCACGCTGCCTCGGAGCAGACGCCTACAGCGTCTCCTGGACCCACGCCGGTGCCGCTGCGATGCTTCACAGGTCCTGTAGCACCCAAACACTTTGGTGGCTGCAAGCCAATCTGAGAGTTTCTTAATGACTTTTTAACATCTCGGTCAGAAGCGTCTGTGTGTGAATGCACCTGTGTCTGTGTGTGAGAGATGTATTTATATTTTGATTGTTCATAAACACAAAAATAAACATCAATTAAACTGGTTTGATCTGTCTCGTTGCTTTAATACGTGTCGCCACTGGGGGGCGCTGCCACCCTTTACACCTCAAGAGCCCGGACTTGAGCCTCTGTGTGAGTGTGTGTGTGTGTGTGTGTTTTCCACCCTGATCTCCACAGTGGGGCCTCAGCACGGATCAGGATGCTGATTCTCCAAATCCGAGGTCCCCTAACGTGAATCCAAGATCTCTTCTGCCCTCTTGTGGCGAACTGATGCCAATAAATCCTAAAAATGACCCGGTCACCTGGGTCACCTGGGTTGTGAGTGTCACCTGATCCACCTTTGTGAATGTCTTGTCGTGCGTTTCAACCCAGAGGTTACAATTCCACAGCAAAGTTGATGCTCTACGGAATCTGGCAACGTTCCCGGACCCGTACGTTCCTCTTCCATGGGATCTGAGTTAAGACCGATTTTGTGTGTGATCAACCAACAGAACCTTCCTTTAATACCAACACCATCAGCGCCAGCGTGCAGTGAATCCAGACAGGAAACGGGGACGATTATGTCGGAGCAGCTGAATTTGAGTCACCCGGCCGTCTGAATCAAGTTTATTTAGGAAAACGGGACATTCCAGGCGCACCAAAAAAGATCTCTGGGCATCCGTCTGCTGTTGAATCAGCCTGACTCAGGGGGGGTTGAGCCACTTCCTCAGAGCAAATGAATCACAAAAATGTGGAATTTGCTGGTGCGCTGGCAAATTCCACATGGCTTAAACATGTTTGTTTTGACTCCTGAACACTGGTACAACATTGGACCAACTCCCGCCTGGATCAAACCAATGGATCCGCACCCTCCAGAACCAGGGTCCAGATGGAACCACCCCAGCTATCTCCTGGTAAGAAGGTTCTTACTGGGTTTTCCCTCAGATGACCCCCCCGACTCGGGGGTCATCCCCTCACCCATGACCCTGACAGAGGGACGGGCAGCACCGACACACCTGTGCTGCCTTGCTGGGTGTGAGAGAGGTGGAGAATGAGAACTCTTCCCAGTGCTGTCGGCAGGAGCCCCGGAGGAGCTCCAGATCCCAGTAACGGACCCCAGTCGAGGGTTCACAGCGGCACGCTTGTAAACGGAAAAGCAAGTGTCAACTTTCTGTATGTGTACGTTCTGGTGTCGATGTGTTCCAAATGTTGAGTCAGAGGAGGAACCTTCCGTACGACCCACCCCCTGGAATTCCTCCTCCTGTTTTTTCCGTGCTCCGCACGTGCCGCGTGGATGCCACGTCAGTTGTGACAGGCTGCCGTGTGCTGGGGGGGATCAGCCGGGGGGCGGCGCTGCTCATCTGGACTCGAGGATCCGGAAGGGAGGCTCTCCGCTGGCCACATTCCTGAAACTCCCCCTCACCTGAAAACATTCCACCGAGAAGTAAATACGGGAAAGTGTCCAGTAGCGTTAGCTGACAGGGTGGGAACGCACGCTAACGCGTCCCCACAATGCTACCTTAATCCAGCCAGGATTCCTGAGAAAAACACAAATAATTCCATCAAAATGTTCTTTTCATGGAAGGGCTGGATTGGGATACGCCTCTTCCCGCTGTGGTGCACCTGTAGCACCACAGAGGAAGCTTCCGGTGAATCGGAATCTGCCTGATTCGGGGCTAGGCGGGTTCTGCCTCCCTGCGAAGGCTTCTGCCACGTGTCAGAGTCCGGACTGATGTGGTCTGAGCAGGAAGCTGGTGCTTCCCTTCCCTGCTCACGGTTTTCCGTGCATGTCCGTGAAGAGGTGACCAGACTGGTGGAAGGGATCACCTGTACGTTAACCTCTGGGCAACGCTCATCCAAGTCCAGACAGAAGCCGGACCGCTCCGGGTCCTGCGCCCCCCCCCGGCCTTCCTCTGTGAGCAGGACCGGTGCCAGGTTTCTCCGAGCTGACACACTCAGCCGGATCGCACGGATCGCACCCTCGCAGTGACATAGTAGCACATTTATTCTTGAGCGTGCACGCTGGCGGCTCTGGAATGTGAGGGAGGTGGCAACTGCTCATCCCTCCGACTGCTCGGCTCTACTCAGGCCCTCTCGGACATTATGGAATCTTGAGGAGATACAGATGTTGGAATTGATTCCTCAGGCTTCAGACAGGGAAAAGGGAAATCCACCCTCAGCATTCCGTCGCTGCGTACCCCCCCCCCCAGAAGATCACCCAACCAGGCTCCTGGGGGATGATTAAGGGCTCCGAGTGTGTCGGGTCAGCAGGTTCTTGGGGTGGGTGCCATCGAGTGTGTGTGTGTGTGTGTGTGTGTGTGTGTGTGTGTGTGTGTGTGTGTGTGTGTGTGTGTGTGTGACAGTGACCGTAGTAGTAGAGGGGCGTTGGTGGTATCAACGGTCTTTGGATAAATAGCTACATTTACAAGGACATTCCAGACCACATGTGTCAAACCCACGATCCTGGATCCCAACCTGGCTCTTTCAGCACAGACGTGGCGTCCGTGGCCCAGGTTGGATCCCAACCTGGCTCTGTCAGCACAGACGTGGCGTCGGTGGCTCAGTTGGATCCCAACCTGGCTCTGTCAGCACAGACGGGCGTCGGTGGCTCAGGTCGGATCCCAACCTGGCTCTGTCAGCACAGACGTGGCGTCCGTGGCTCAGGTCGGATCCCAACCTGGCTCTGTCAGCACAGACGTGGCGTCGGTGGCTCAGGTCGGATCCCAACCTGGCTCTGTCAGCACAGACGTCGTCGGTGGCTCAGGTCGGATCCCAACCTGGCTCTGTCAGCACAGACGTGGCGTCCGTGGCTCAGGTTGGATCCCAACCTGGTTCTTTCAGCACAGACGTCGCGTCCGTCGCTCAGGTTGGATCCCAACCTGGCTCTTTC
Source organism: Takifugu flavidus (assembly GCF_003711565.1). Taxonomy (NCBI): domain Eukaryota; kingdom Metazoa; phylum Chordata; class Actinopteri; order Tetraodontiformes; family Tetraodontidae; genus Takifugu; species Takifugu flavidus. The sequence goes on along the minus strand of NC_079523.1, from coordinate 14,124,082 downwards.
AGCACAGACGTGGCGTCCGTGGCTCAGGTTGGATCCCAACCTGGCTCTGTCAGCACAGACGTGGCGTCCGTGGCTCAGGTTGGATCCCAACCTGGCTCTGTCAGCACAGACGTGGCGTCCGTCGCTCAGGTTGGATCCCAACCTGGCTCTGTCAGCACAGACGTGGCGTCGGTGGCTCAGGTTGGATCCCAACCTGGCTCTTTCAGCACAGACGTGGCGTCGGTGGCTCAGGTTGGATCCCAACCTGGCTCTGTCAGCACAGACGTGGCGTCGGTGGCTCAGGTTGGATCCCAACCTGGCTCTGTCAGCACAGACGTGGCGTCGGTGGCTCAGGTTGGATCCCAACCTGGCTCTTTCAGCACAGACGTGCGTCCGTGGCCCAGGTTGGATCCCAACCTGGCTCTGTCAGCACAGACGTGGCGTCGGTGGCTCAGGTTGGATCCCAACCTGGCTCTGTCAGCACAGACGTGGCGTCGGTGGCTCAGGTTGGATCCCAACCTGGCTCTGTCAGCACAGACGTGGCGTCGGTGGCTCAGGTTGGATCCCAACCTGGCTCTGTCAGCACAGACGTGGCGTCGGTGGCTCAGGTTGGATCCCAACCTGGCTCTGTCAGCACAGACGTGGCGTCGGTGGCTCAGGTTGGATCCCAACCTGGCTCTGTCAGCACAGACGTGGCGTCCGTGGCTCAGGTTGGATCCCAACCTGGCTCTGTCAGCACAGACGTGGCGTCGGTGGCTCAGGTTGGATCCCAACCTGGCTCTGTCAGCACAGACGTGGCGTCGGTGGCTCAGGTTGGATCCCAACCTGGCTCTGTCAGCACAGACGTGGCGTCGGTGGCTCAGGTTGGATCCCAACCTGGCTCTGTCAGCACAGACGTGGCGTCGTGGCTCAGGTTGGATCCCAACCTGGCTCTGTCAGCACAGACGTCGCGTCCGTCGCTCAGGTTGGATCCCAACCTGGCTCTGTCAGCACAGACGTGGCGTCGGTGGCTCAGGTTGGATCCCAACCTGGCTCTTTCAGCACAGACGTGGCGTCGGTGGCTCAGGTTGGATCCAACCTGGCTCTGTCAGCACAGACGGCTCCTCGCTGCCGTTTCCCTCCGCTCTTTTTTCCTGTCCTAAATATAAAGTCCTCTGGAAGCACCGCTCCACCACAACAACCTTGATATCCCACTCCCCCCTCCTCGGCCTCATTCCTTATGTTCCTAGAACATCCACAGTTTCAGTTTCAGGGAACTTCAGGAACGCCGGGACCCTGCCAGCTCCAGACTGTGGTGGGGCCTCAGCTGACGCCCTGTTCTCCCCCACCGTCCACATGTTGCTCACATGTGAGGGCTCCTGTCCGTCCGGCCGCCTGATTGGTTCCCTGCCGGCTGCTCGCTCGGCTCATTGGCTGGAAGCAGCAGCCTGTAGCAGCAGCGTTTACTCAGAGGGAGAGAGGAACACACACACACACACACACACACACACACACACACACACACACACACACACACACAACTTTAGAACAATATAAATGATTTCATAATGATGATAGTTATGATTCCACATTGCTACAATAATGACAGACTGTAACACAATTCTTGGTTCTTTGGCCACATTCAGGCAAACACACACACACGCGCACACACACACACACACACACACACACACACACACACACACTCAAACTGGAACTAAAGGTTCCCGGAACTGGGAAATTTGAATTTCCTGCCGGCTTTGACCCAGAATAACGTGGCGAAGGAGCAGAAAGAGCCAACACGTGATGTGTGGCGCGGAGGAATCTGCGGGGGTTTAACAGAGACGGTGTGTGTTCTTCAACGCACAACACACACGGAAGAGCTACACAGAAGGGACGCGAGGTGAAGCTAGTCGCTGACGACGCCAAGACGAGAGACCTGCCGCTGCACCCGTGACCTCCGACCCGTGACCTCTGACCCGACCTGCTCGTCTCTGCAGGGACAAAGAGTGTAGAGTTGTGTGTGTGTGTGTGTGTGTTTAAACGTGAAGCGTCAGTGTTCTAGCTGCTCTGTGGTCGAGCAGAAAGAGGAAGAGAGAATGTGGCGGTGGAGAGGCCTCTTCCTGCTCCGTCCTGGTCCAGAGACATGAATGAGCAGATGTGCTGGAGACCCACGTGCACGAGTTCAGTCCGCTTGCTGTCCTTTCCTCCATTTCAACCACGTTGTCACAGTTTGTGTGTGTGTGTGTGTGTGTGTGTGTGTGTGTGTGTGTGTGTGTGTGTGTGTGTGTGTGTGTGTGTGTGTGTGCCTTGTTTGTCATGAGACCCGCGACTGATAAATGAATCAAGGCCAACTATCAGTGGAGAACAGAAGGATGCTGTTCATCTCCACTGTTATCTGCAACAACACACACACACACACACCACACACACACACACCACACACACACACACACACACACACACACACACACGCCATCTATTAACAGATGAAGTCACTCGAGGTTGTTGTGAATAACGTTGGCTTGGTTTACAGCTGCAGTCATGGTCCAACAACGCACCAGCTCCATTTAGAGCTCAAGGCTGTACAACAAACAAGCCTGAAGAGTTCTGAAGGGTTCTGGAGGGGTCTGGGGGGGTCTGGAGGGGTCTGGGGGGGTCTGGGGGGGGTCTGAAGGGGTCTGGAGGGGTCTGGGGGGTCTAAAGGGGTGTGGAGGGGTCTGAAGGGGTCTGGAGGGGTCTGGAGGGGTCTGAAGGGGTCTGGAGGGGTCTGGAGGGGTCTCGGGGGGTCTGGAGGGGTCTGGAGGAGTCTAAAGGGGTCTGAAGGGGTCTGGAGGGGTCTGGAGGGGTCTTGAGGGGTCTGGAGGGGTCTTGAGGGGTCTCGGGGGGTTTGGAGGGGTCTGGAGGGGTCTGGGGGGTCTAAAGGGGTGTGGAGGGGTCTGAAGGGGTGTGGAGGGGTCTGAAGGGGTGTGGAGGGATCTGCAGGGGTCTGAAGGGGTCTTGAGGCGTTTGAAGGGGTCTGGAGGGGTCTGGAGGGGTCTGGAGGGGTCTAGAGGGGTCTTGAGGGGTCTGAAGGGGTCTGGAGGGGTCTAAAGAGGTCTTAAGGGGTCTGAAGGGGTCTTGAGGGGTCTGAAGGGGTCCAGTGTTTGTTTCAACTGATGACCATCGACCTTTAGATTACGCGTCCTTCTCTTACATCCTAAGGTCACGTCTTTGAGGAAGCGATAATTAAATGTGTGAATTTTGGTATAACCGCACTGTTAACGTCTCAAATACAAATACATTCCACTTCCTGTGGCTCTACAAGCTCAGTGTAAGCAGCTTCCTGTTCCGGTGGGGGGCCAAGTCTCTTCTGAGAGCGGAAGTGGAGGATGTGGCCAACAAAAAGGGTCAGCAAACGAGGCTGATCAATAACCTCCAGTTCCTCAATGCAAGTTCTCTCCCTGGGAACCGTAGCCAGCCCAGTAGGCAGGGTCTTCATAAGGAGGCGGTCCGAAGCCTGGTGCAATGTTGACTCTTTTATCATCATAATCTTAACAGAAGAGCTAGAAATCATGCTACAATATATGGTTTACCACAGCGGGAAGGGCATCAATTTGATTGAAACACTTGTCCTTTGGATAAAAACTTGTAGTTTGTCCCTTTTTGTTCCTTGAGTGTTCTTAGGTGATTGCTGGTTCCTCTGAACGCCCATGAGAGACCTCCCGGTGAGCCTGTTTCTGCTCTCACCTGCAGCTCCATCTAGTCTACCACACAGCTCAGAAACATCTGCACCTCCTTGTTAGACCAGGGTGTCTCCTTAGTATTTAGTCGGTAGAATACATAAATACACACCGTCACTGTTGTGGGCTTATAAAAATGGCAGGTTGAAGTTTTCTGACACATCAGTGATGTCATGTCAATAACCTGGCAAATCACCACACACACACGCTGGCACACACACACACACACACACACACACACTGGCACACAGCAGGAGAAAGTGCAACAGGATGTGCTATTATGTGTTCCTGGCAAAGCTCTGTGGTAACTCCCTTTGATGACTACTACCAGGCACCACACACACACACACACACACACACACACACACACACGTGCACCACATGAGGGCCGGTCCTAGAAGAATGCTCCAGGCATTTCCTCCCTCTTGCAGCAGCTGGTTAAGTAAAGTAAGACAAATGGATGTGTCCATTAAAGACCATGAAGAACACACCCTGAAACCACTTAAACCATTTAATACCCAGCTGCTGGGTCTTCCAGCTGTTTTGTGTTTGGGGTTTCTTGTGTTTATAACAGATTTATTATTTTGGGAGAACCAGAGTGAAAGCACTGTAGCTTCAGTCCTTGCTATGGTTGGGAAGAACATTTATTTATTTAACCCTAACCCTAACCCTAAGGATGTGAATATTTTTTACTGTACTACTATCAATAGCAGCTCATCTACAACTAAAAACTTATGAAAGACGGTAAATATATTTTTCAGTGACCATTAAATCTGTAACATGTGGAAAGTATTAAATGACATATTCTGGAACTTATAAATCTATGAATGACACTGGGTTCTTAGGTGAGGCAAAGATTCCATGAAATGGGAGGTAACCAGAGCATCTCTTTATCTTAGAAACATAATCCTGGGCCTCAACTGTAAATTGCACTTGTGCGTGTTTATACCTATGACAAATACTACAACCTTAGTATTTCACTTTAATGAGACCAAGAAGAGAGCTTTGGGACGACAGAATGAATGATTGAGTCAGGATTTAACAGTGAGTCAGCCAGCTTTAGTATTCAGCACCGACACCAGGCCAGGCAGTCACTCTGCCAGTTGGCCTGTAGGTGGCACATTAACCCAGTTATTCTGCTCCAAATTCCCCTGCTCTCCTTCTTTCTTTGTGTGGTTAGACAGCTAGTGCTGAAAGACCCCACTGTCCTCATGTGTCGCCGACCGGATGCTGACTAAAACTCAGCGTTGCCCAGTCTGCTCTCTGTTTTTTAATCTTTTTGGTGTTTTGTGGACTGGTTTGTAACTGTAGACCAAAATACAAGAATGATGCTTTTAAAACGTTTTTTTTTTTTTCGTTTCTTCTTTAATTTATTTAAAAAAACGTCTCAATGCAGCTTTTGCAAAGGTGGTGGAGTTCATTCTTTTATTAAACTTGCTTAACATTAAGTAATCTATAGATAAGGAAGAACAATCAACCGGCTGCTTCCCTTATTTTTGAACAAATGAACACTGCGATGGTCAAATATTAAAGAAAGCAGCAGCATGATGTAAGTGGACGCAAACCCTTTGGTATGGAGACCCCGGGCTCCGGTTACAGGATGCCTTGCTGGGAACTCACGTGAATCCAAGACCCCGCGAGCTACCATTGGCCCCCGCCCCTGCACGTGTCTCGACGAATCGCGGGCCGTTACGTAACGTGCAATGCAGAAAGAGAAAGGAAGGGACGGACGGACGGACGGACGGACGGAGGAATGTGCGGCGGGGATCAAGGAGTGCCTTCATTCATCTTTCTAGGATTTCTGCTGCTAATGCGCGTACACGAGGACCTTTGCACATTAGTCTTTGGGGATTCTTCTTCTCTCCACAGTTACTATTATTAAACACAAAGTCCCGATGCACACGTCTATCCATCCATCCATCCATCTATCTATCCATCTATCTATGAATCTATTACACTCGTCCATAATGTGTATAAAATAGAAGTACAGTCGTTTCATCATAACCAAAAATGTTTAAATCCCTCCCACGTCGTTTTGCTTTAACCGACGCGACAGACAGGCAGTGAGACACCCGGCATCTCCTCGCGAGTCCACGTGCGCTGTGTCCCAACTTTTACCCGCCACAATTTTCCTGGAATCTCGGCCCACTGTGGTATCACTCCGCCGGTCGAGAAATAGACCCAATCGCGAAGCAAAATTAGCAATGCCCGCCGTTGCTTGTTATTTCCCGCCCGCTCGTTTTGGCAAAGGGGCGATGGACGGCGTTTAAAAGTCATTTGGCTGATGTTCGCCGATGCCGGGTGACGGTTCAGTAGTTTTGGCGCGGTTTTCTCCGCGGCGGACGCGCACGCCGACGGCAGCCATATAAGAGCGACGGCCACACCTACTTCGTGCATGGATTGCGCAGCAGCGAGGAGGCAGCCCTGCTGGATTATACATCATGATTCTTTGCTTTGCGTTTTTAGATAGACGCTTGTATGTCAGCAGATAACAACACTTTCTTCCATCCATCGGAAGCCTTCGTCCCCTCTTCTTGATATTTCCGCGCTTTGCCTTATTTTGAAGCCCCCGTCCTCTGGAGGGAGGATCTAAGGTAAGGCATGACGGAAAACCGTGTTTAACTTTCACACCTTGGAGTAAATGTAACTCTCTTTGAGGGGGAAGCCTGTCCCCGTTCTTCTGGTGGTCATTGTGCTTTCTGCGTGGGCTTGTCCTCGTTGACATCCAGGAATGCCGGTTTCACGTGTGCTTCTGGTGTTGCTCAACCCCGGCAGGGCTTTAATGGAGTTGAGCTCCAGCGGGTTCAAAGCCCCCGGTGGTGAGGGCATGTTTTAGATGCCCCCCTTCCTCTACGTAAGCGTGAAGGATGCACTTTGTGACTATAGTGTGTTTTATTTTAGTGTCTCTTGTGTTGAGCGGGGACAGTGTCTCCACAGGTACTAGTCTTGGCTGGTTGAGTCTTTAGGACTAGTCAGCAGTGGAGTTGATCAGCCTGTGTGCTCCATTGTTGCCCCGCGCTAGAGCTCTCATTCATGCATGTGCTTCTTTAGTTGTTGGCAAATAATATATTTCTTATTTTGTACATTTCGTTGCTGGTTATTGTAAAAAAAAAAAAATTAAAAAAATAATAATAATAAAAAATAATAATAAGCGAGTAAAAAGATTTAAGTTCCTCTAAGCGCTGCTTGCGGGACAGGCGAGGTGGTCTCGCCGCACCCCCATTCACTTTTTGGTGATGAAGGCTGAGGCCATGAAGAGGTGCTGACTTGCTCACCATGTTTCCCAGCTGTTCTGTGATGTCATGAGGGGGCAGGAGGAAGAGCGGGGGGTAGGAAGGACGGTGATTTACAGGCAGCCAGGCGGCGCAGACTCGGTTCAGGGGTGACGAGCTTCTGGTCGGGGTCTCATCTAGAGACTCGCAAACTTTGCTTGTCCTGGCCAATATAAGTGTCTCCCTTGCGGGAAAGACTTTGGAACGTGTTAACTTCTTTTGTCGCTTTAGCTGCACCATCTTTTTTCATTCACTAAATTTATTCTGTGTTTTTTTTTTTAATTCTCTCTAGATTCTTCAACATGTTGCAAAACTTTAGTCAATCGCAAAATTGGCTTTTTTCTGAGCCACTGTTCTTTGATGACGAGATCTACGAGTCTATGAGTTTAATGGACTTCCAGTCACTGCCAACACCCCCACAGTCCCCCCCAATGAAGGCTGGGGCTGCTGGCAGCAATCCTTTATCAAAAGAGGACCAACTGAGCTACGTCTCCAACATTTTATTGGAAGACCAAGACATGCAGCTCAACTGGACCTGTGACTTCTTCCAGCCGGAGGGGAAAGAGAAGGATGAGCTCAGTGACCCCTGCTCCCCTGAGGAGGACAGCAGTGAGGAATGCCTGTGGCAGTGCCTGGCAGGTGACAGAACTCTGGAAGAGAAGCTGGTGCTTGGCTCCAGCCCACTATTACCTGAAATGAACACCGGCATCTTTGAGGGGATGGCTGACTCCATGCTGGACTGTCAAAGTCTGATGAACACCCAGGAGCAGCCCAGCGAGGCTACGTCGGACTATGGATCAACTGGTGGCGAGCTGTCCACGTACTCATCCAGTGACTCTGGTGAGTTTAAGTTTAATTCTCAGTCTTTGCTTGTATAATGTTCAAATCTGCAGGTTCTTTGTCATGCTGGTCCCATCGTGGTTACATATTTGTGGGAACTCCTTTCTCACAACTGCTTCACTGGCATTTTAATTGATAATCCACTGTTAATGTTTAGTGGCACCTAGCCCAAATTGTTCTTTGCACTCGGCTTATCTGTACACCGCCTGCATGCTTGCAAGGTGCCGCGGCCTCGCACCGTTCTTGAACTGTGGGTGGGATATTAACTTGACTGACAGGTCTGCAGGATCAGGTTTGAAGGAAGAGGGCGTGACCAGAGCATTTGCACTTTGACAGGGAGGATATTTTGTTATGTTTAAAAAAGAAAAGCTGTCTAACTCCCCTACTCCCCTACAGAGGAAGAAATTGATGTGGTGACGGTGGTGCGCTGCCCCTCGAGTCCCTGCCCGCTTCCCTCCGCGGCCGACCTGCGCGTCCATCGGCAAAAGCTGGAAGAGGAGCAGCGAGCTCTGGAGCGTCACAACATTGAGATCCAGCTGCAGCACAACTATGCCGCGCCCCGTCCGGCGTCGCCCCCTCCGTCAAACGTGTGCAGCAAACGGCCAAGGGGGGGCGACAGCTCATCGCGCTTCTCCGCTTCTGTGCGCAGCTCGGCCGCGTTGTCGTCGCGATTCCATCACCACTCTTCTATGGAAACCGAGGATGAGGAGGAACGTCGGCGTACGCACAATGTGATGGAGCGACAACGGCGCAACGAACTCAAGAACTGCTTTACCCGTCTCCGCGACATCGTGCCAGAGCTGTGTCACAACGACAAGGCTTCCAAAGTGGTGATACTGAAGAAGGCGCGCGACTACATCTATGGCCTGGAGGACAAGGCTCACATACTGGAAACTAAAAGGAACAAACTCCGAGTGAAACAACAGGACCTGAAAGCCAGACTCGAGCAGCTGCGCTCTTGATGGACCAGGGGACATTTGCAAGGAACTTTTAGGTCTTATAAAGAAAATATGGGTTCCGAGAGGGTGGATAAAGCAGGACTCGGCGTGTAACGAGGTTGGGAGAGCATACGAAGAGTTGCCATGTGGGACAACTGCAAAATTTGACATTTCAATGACTTTCTGGATTGTTGGACTTATCCTGGACTGACACAAAACAAACACTGCCTCAGAACTGAGTCTTTGGGCTGAATGTCCATCGAAAACCACGATTCCTGCAAACCAAATGACAACGAACGACCTGTTGGATCAAATAACCAAAAGCCTCAACCTGGTAGTTAAAAATTGCAGAGGGTGTTGTCGGCACGCGACGTTCCTTTTTGAAGTTCTCGCATTGAGTTTTCCTGTGTTGTTCCAGTCGTGTTTGACCTCGGCCTGTGCCATGGTGCCCTTTGGGCAGCAGAGGTGTTTAGAACCCTCAACCCCAGTTTGGTTCACCAGGCCACCCACGTCACTGGTTAAATTACCCATCATAACTGTACAAACATGGATTAAAGGTCTACGGCTGCCAAATCAAATAGCATTCGAGCTATTGAGGTGGCTGAACTCTGCATGTTGCTGCAACAGACCAGCTAAAAGGCAGCAAGAGCTGCATGTCCCCGATCATCACGGTGTCATCTAAATGACTGTTCTTGTTTTCAGTTTTCTCCATTGTATTTTGTATGTATATAGAGGAGCGACTTAAGACTTCCTACAACAGGTTGCTGTTTTTATTAGCGCGTACATTCTGTTCGGATGCCATTCAAGTTGCTCTCACTGATTACGACTGCAGCCCCGTTTCTAATTCACCTGCATTCAAGGTTATCGGTCATGTAAAATCAGTCCATTTGTAATGGTTTATACTCTGATCAATCAGGGTTACTGACCACAATTCAAGCCAGTGGGGGTTGTTTTCTCGTTAAGAACGAAGGTGTTCTGCACCTTTTTTCCTTGGTGTTGGTTCAATCACATCTTTTGCTGAACGTGTGCTTTGGGCTGGATCTGAAGTTTGAAATATCTATTCATTGGAATGTCATTTTACTCTTATGGCCAATTTTATCATTAATGTGCTGTTTGTAATTGAATGTGAATCTGTAAAAATTGGATTTTTTTTTTTTTTTAAATTATCCTGTCTTTTTTAATTGTCTTTAAGTGTCTGCTTAAATGCATTTTATCCTTATTTTTATTATGAACATTTCTGCCTCCAGTCTGAGAATACTTGAACAGACCGTGGTAGGAGAATTAATGGGCGTGTGTTTGTGGGTTTTTTAACTTTTCTTTTTCAGTAAAACCAATTTTGCCTCAAAATGTTTTCTGTTCAGGAAAAGCTTTTGGTTTGTGGGTTTTTTATGGAAATTCTTGCTGCTTCCTGGTTCGATAAAGCTTCTAAAGTTTAAGAGGTTTTTACAGGTCAGCAAGAAACCTTTTTCATGGCATGATACAACCTACCTCCCTGAACTTGACCGCTTCACCATTCTTACTTTTGGTTAATCAAAATATTTTTTCTGGTTTTTAAATATTGTACAGTTTTTTTTTTGTTTTTTTTTAAAAGAAAATGTTAATATTTTTGTTACTGTATCATAAATTATTTTTTCATTTGGAGATTTTAAACAACTGTTCTTTACAAGCAGCACTTTTTCAAAATAAATATTGGTTTAATTAAAAAAGAATTAAGATTCAGGAAGCCTCTTGTTCAATTATGTGCATATCCAAAGTAGCTTTCTTTGTCAAGTGGACGTGTTTCTTCTGTGAAGACGTTTCGCCTTCTATCCAGAAGGCTTCTTCAGTTCTGAACTCGCTGGGGAAAAACCGCTGGTTTGAGAGGGGTGTCAAGGAAGCTATCCATGTCAAATTGGAAAAACCATCCTCAAACAGAGGTGGTGGCCTGAGGCACTTCCTGTCACCCACATACAATGCAGTCCTCCACTCCTTCCAACAGCAAAACAAACATTCACACCATTCCAGGAGACCCAGTGACTCACCACCATGTGATCCAGCAGACAAAGGGGAGACACCTCAACAGAAACTAGGTGAACGACCCGACCAGCGACCCTGCTAACGACTCTCAGGTGACCACCCAGATCATTAGCATGCTAATGGTCCACAGGGGCTATATATTTTCAAGCTCTCTCCCCAGCGATTTCAGAACTGAAGAAGCCTTCTGGATAGAAGTGAAACGTCTTCAAGAGAAGAAACCCAGTCCAGTTGACAGAAAACTACCTTGGATAACGATGACCTGGATGATTGAGACTCTACAGACATTACGCGCATACTCACAAAGCCACCGAGTTACACATTTCCTCAGGGCGGCAGAGAACCGTGAAGATGACAAGTGGCGCACGTGAGTTGACTAAAGGCCAATCGCACAACCTAATGCTCTTGTTTTTATTTTCATATATTTCCCTTAACTCATGCAAAGTACTTTCATACTGTTAAACTATAAAAGATCACAACCTAAAAGCCATCTCCCTGCTGATACCTTGGAAGATCTCAAGGAGCATAAAATTGAAAGGCTGGTTTCCCCCAGGTGCTCAATGACGCCTCGGTCTTCATTTTTAATGTTTCCAGTGGAGAAGTTGGGGACCTCCTGGTATGTTTAGAACCACCCGGGCTGAGCTCTTCCTGGTTGTACCCTCTTGTTCGGTGCAGACATTTCCCCCTGGCCAAACACGCTGTTTTAGCTCGGAGTGTGAGGTTGGAGGTGAAAGTGCTGAGCTCGGCACATGTGCACTTGTGTCCATGTGGAGCCAGTGGCCGTGTGCCAGTCAGGTGTCCGAGTGCTCTACAACCAAAGATCTACGAGCCTTTCCTTCGTAGTTATTTGTCCCGTTTGATTTGAAGACCAAGATCATTTCTAATTTAATATGTTCTCTAACTCTAATCGCATTGAAACGAGGCTCCTGACCTTCCTGTTGACCTCTGAAAAAGTTAAAAGGCGTTTTTGATCATTTGACCACGTGTGTGTTGGTGAGTTACACTCACAGAAGTTGTGTGCTGCTCAGCTAGATTGTAGGTCAAGGAGAACGAGCGGAAGTGACTCGGGCGTGTCTAAGAGCCATCGGATCACCTCAGGTGCCATAAATCCTTTTCATCAGCGACAGAGAGATTAGGATTGTGGTTTTATGAAAGAGTGAGGGGAGTGGCTCTGCTGGATAAACACAAACACTGTTTATTAGCTGCTCAGGTGAAGAGGTGAGGTTTGGCCCAACGTGGGTGAGGATCTGTTTTCATTTAATTGTCTTCGTGAAAACCAAAAGAACACACAAAGGGGTTAAAGGAGTGAGAGGGGGAGGGGTTCCTTTACATTCTTGGTCGTTGTCTTTTCATCTATATTCATTCTATTTTTATTTAAAAATTTTGAAGTTGGCAATACTCGATAAATCCAGTCTAAACAGTTTTTTTTTTATTTGCCCCAAGGCCTGTTTGTTGATTCATTTAGATTCTGGGTGGAGTGTCAGAGTTAAGACAAACTGTAGCCAAGCCCATTGTGTATATAAATGCGTGTGTGTCCGTCCTACAGTAGCCGGCGGCCTGCGTCTGATGTGGTTCGGTGACCCAGATATTCTGACTCATTCATTCTGATCCGCCACATCACGGTGGAAAGAGCCGATGACAAATAAAGAGCTGGAAAAGGAGAGTGGAAACAGATGACCGAGGGACGACCGGGAGGTTTGGAGTAGCCCTGGAAAGGGAAAAGGATCCGTGATCCCAGAGTTTGATGGGTTGTCTAAATATGCAGGAAATGATGCAAGAGCGAAGGTTTTACCAGCGATCAGCCCAAACCTCAACATGACTCCTCTGAGCCACAGTAAGACACGGGACATTTAAAACAACAGTCCAACATCTGGCCGTCTAACCTTTGGAGTAACTGACCTTGATGGAATTATTGTCCCCCGGTTGTTTTTCGAGTTTTAAAGAGTTTGCAGCGAGTTTCTGCCACACAGCGCAGATGTGTTGGGAAGCTGTGGCAGGAACAATTCTGTCTTTCTTCCCTGTGACACCGGAGCTGTCTGAGGAAATTCTCCCTCATCTGCTGTGGTCCGGATCTACAAAGGTATATGGGGCAGCAGCTGAGGTTCTCATGACCCCCTCCTCTGGTGTAAAGTTTAACCAGACCTGCCCAAAAAAAGCGAAAAAACGTTGGTGTCACACTGTGTTAAACGCCACAGACGCTTCACAGCGAGCAGAATCGACTTGCCTACTCGGGTTTAAGGTTTCCCAGCCTAATGGGAAGCAGATTCATGGCTGCCGTTTTGGCAGTAGGAACTTTCTCCCCGTTGCATTTGAAGGTAGTAGCTGTGGGTGATGGTGCCTGGTTCCCCTTTGCCTTGACTCTCTGGTAGTACCCATTAGCTGATTTCTATGGGGATCTTCCTATGCCCCCACTCGCGTGGGGCACTCAACCAACATGTGATTCGGTGGGTGAAGTCGCTCCGTGCAGCTTGCAGGATGGGTCCTCCTAATTGCTCCAGACCTTGAGCTTACTTGGACTTGCCAAAAGGTGGGCCAAGGGTTGGGATTAGGGTTAGGGTTAGAGGGTTAGGGTTAGGGTTAGAGGGTTAGGGGTTAGGGTTAGGGTTAGGGTTAGAGGTTAGGGTTAGGGGGTTAGGGGTTAGGGTTAGGGTTAGGGGTTAGGGTTAGAGGTTAGGGTTAGGGTTAGGGTTAGGGGTTAGGGGGTTAGGGGTTAGGGTTAGGGTTAGGGTTAGAGGGTTAGGGTTACGGGGTTAGGGGGTTAGGGTTAGGTGGGCCAATAGCAACAGTGCCAGCTGCCTCTGGTCATCACCTTGTCACTGTGTGGTCACTAAGAGATCTGAAAGCCTCATGTGACTCAACAGCTGGCTGAGTCACATCAAGCCTGACGCAGCTGCCCTCCATTTCCGTCATCTGCAACACATTACCCAGAACCCTTTGCTCTGGTGCTGGGCCAAGCGCTCCCTCGAGGGCTGCCAGCCATCACTGACGATGCATTTCCTGTTAGCGCACCGCTGTCTGTGACTTTCATATGAAAACAAGATTCTTATATCAGATCTTAGTCATAAGCACAAGATATTGAGCCGTGTGTGCACGGCTCATGCACGCAGTCCAAGACAGAGTGAGGCCAAGAGCTCATTTGCTTTTCTGTCACAATGTGTGTTTTCTGTGTGTTTTTGTTAAACTTGTTTGACAAAGATAATTGCTTTTATTTCCTTGGAAACCTGGACTCAAAGTTCACAGGTAGAAGGTCTTTGATGTTTTTTTGCTTCTGTTTGCGTCCAAATTTCAGAGGGTTAGGGTTAGGCTGGATTTGGAAAGGATTTTCTTTATACCTCCTCTCCTCTCCTCTCCTCTCCTCTCCTCTCCTCTCCTCTCCTCTCCTCTCCTCTCCTCTCCTCTTCCTCTTCCTCTTCCTCTTCCTCTCCTCTCCTCTCCTCTCCTCTCCTCTCCTCTCCTCTCCTCTCCTCTCCTCTCCCCCTACCTTGATTTGATTGATTGATTGATTGATTGATAATAAGTTTGGGAAACTAATTGAAGGGAGGTGAAAGTCAAAGGAGAAGTTCATGGACATAACTACATCTAAAACCAAATAAAACCTGCTCACTTGTAAATGGACTCTATTTATATAGCACCTTTCTTGTCATCTTTAGCTCCTCAAAATAAAACAATATGAAAAAACAATCAATTAATTATCTGGGAGGCCCTCTATCCTAATTTTGTTAGTTTCATATTAAAATAATAACAGCTGGAAACATCTGACCTGGATTTCACAAAGTGTGCACTTTCATAATTATTTTAATAATCGACAAAGTTCCCCCAAACCAGGTGTTGGTTTTCTGGTGAAGATGGTTCTGACCACAAAGTGAACCAGACACCACGGGACAGTGCTGCTATGACACCAGATGTGGCTTGATTAACCCCAGGTGAGGATGAGGGGAGACCCACGGTTCAAAGCGAGGAACTCAAACCCTGGGGCGGCCCCGGTGGTGTGACGAGCACTCAAACCAAAACAAGGATAATGACTATCTGTGAACATTTGTGTATTGGCTCATGTATGTACAGCGTTATTATAGACACGCCTCTAGAACAGCTGGAGAACACGTTCTAAAATATCAGGTACCTGGATTCGACATGGTGGTAATTTCCACCATTACAATTTCCTATGACATTCACTAGATTCTGCAATTAATGGACATTAAATAATGGCATTTCAAAGGAAAGTCCATTTCCCTCAGAGGGGTCATGCTGGAGCCCTTGGGTGAGATGCGGGGGCGATATTGGAGCCTTCGGGTGAGACCTGGGGCGATATCAGAACCAAACAACCATTCACACTCACATTCACTACTGACGCTAGGAGGAAGCCAGACTAGAACCCACGTGGGCATGGAAAGAACATGCAAACACCCTCAAAAATCCCCCTGACCCCAGGGGGATGAGCGATAGTTAAATGTCCCAATGACTTCTTCATTTCATCGTAGACATCACGAGGCTGTGCTGCACCTCCGGCTTTTTAAGCTCCTTAACTTTACTCAAACTAACACAATGAAATAAAATACTTACTAAAGCTGGTCATTCGTTTCTCTCATATTATCATATTTGGATTTTCTAAACTAAATGCAGTGTTTTTCTAGATGGTGGAGAGTTGTTAACGTACGTTAGTTCCTTGTAGCATCATGATTAATGGCCCTTTTAATGAATCGAGACAAATGCTAAGCAAGTAGCCTAAGCTAACGGCAGCTTCCTTTAGTCGTGCTGAACTTTGCTCAATATACGTTTAATCTTTAACGTGTGGAGGGACTCGACTCCTACATGTTTGACATTTGCACATAGACTTAAAAGGGTAACATAAAGTACGTATATGTGCATGTTAGCACCGCAAAAGTCAAGTTATGTTTGACATCAGGTGCTTGTGTCATATGCTGTTTACTTTTATTTTTACTCAATTCAAAGAACACACCCACACACATTTCACAAAGACGTTTCCTAAATCTCCTTTATTCTAATACAGAACTGAAAGTGGGCATCCTGTGTAAGCGCTGTGTGTGCGTGTGTGTGTGAGTTTGTGTTGGGGGAGGTGTAAGTGTGTTTGAGAAATAAAGCAGGAAGAAGGAAGGAAAGAAGTTGGCAGTGTACTGGGTCAGTAACATAAAGTGCATCTAGTGTGTGAGAGTGTGTGTGTGTGTGTGTGTGTGTGTGTGTGTGTGTGTGTGTGTGCATGTTCACACCTATAGTTTCCATATTCTTCTCAAAGAGGCAGACAAGTTGTTAAACATGGTGCTATATAAAGTCTGTGATTCACAGTTCAACACTGACCTCCTTTGCCGTTAAATGACGCCCTTCTCCTTGAAGCCTCTCCGCCTGCATCGATACGCTGCTGCTGGTGCTGGTGCTGGTCCTGGTCCTGGTCCTGGTCCTGGTGCTGGTGCTGGGCACGAGGCTCAGACTGCCTTTCAATCCCTGCTGCAAATGTCAACTTTAGATGAAGACACAAGTCTTGTACAGTAGTGTGCCTCATTTGGACGGAGAGCCCAGGTGGTGTCTGGCTGCTGGAGGGTCACCTGAGAGGAGAGGTAAGTGGACCCCAACGTAGGTCTAGGAAGAGTGTCAGTGTGGAGAAGGGACGGTTCTAAGGGCAGCAGAAGTGGGTTGAATCAGGCCCAGTTGGAACCAACAAACCCCAAATGATCAGAACCTGTGGATACCAGGCCATCAAGGTGCCTGCTGCCACCCTTTTTACAGTGCAATACTTCCAGTCATGCCAGGTTTCAAGTCATTTGGTCACGCTGTCTGCATACGTAATGGCCAAAAGCAGCTTCTGACACCAAAGAATCGAGAGCTAACTGTAGTATTATTTATTATCCATAAAAGGCTGATTCAATGTGACCAATTCTACTGGTAATCTCATTTTATCTTAGGAACCTTTTCAACATGCAGGCAAATCCACAGTTTCAGGTCAGAACAGTAAAGAACAATGTTTCCTGTGTGGTTGGCCTCATATTTATTAACATTTTTAGCAACATTTCCTGTTATTAGCACGATTAGCATCAAGGCCTGTGGTTCGCCTCCGTTTTAACATTCAGCTGCAGCTCACACACAGACAGATTTGACGCATTTGATCGACACATTGTGGAGGGTGAAACATGCATGTGCACACGTGTTGGCACTGAAGTCAACGGTCAACCGTTTCTTAGAGCGCCTTAAAGATTCTTAAACATGTTCGCCTGATGACACCTGCTCTGACAAACATCGCTGCTCGGAAGGACAGATCGACACAGTAGATATCAGCTTTACAGGCTAACGTCTGCGCAACAGGTGTGGGCTTACAATGTTACCTCTGTCTCGCTCGCTAACACACACACACACACACACACACACACACACACACACACACGAGATCTTTATGTTTGACAGGAAGATGAATGGAATTGACAGATGTACATATGACTTCTTGCAGTGTGTGCTTCAGGAAGTAGCTTCTGTGTGCTAAAACAGAAGCTACGTTGTGGAAACTTCAACTCTGAGGTCCTCATAGGTCAAGAGGGTTAGAGAAGTGATTGGAAGTCTGGGTTTTATGGGCAGCCAGGGAAGAGAAACCAATATGGGGGGAGTCTGATCTCTCCTGCTGATTCCTGCCAGCACTTTGGCTGCAGAACTTTGGATCAGATGGAAGCTTCCCAGAATTATTCCAACATCCGGACAACGCTGAAGCCTAGACCTGACTTAGAAATGAATTAGGCATCATGGATTATTGTTTCCGCATCATGTTGACTCAATATGCATCACAAATTAAGACAGTAGTGCTCGACAACTGCTAGATAAGTGTGATTAATCGATAACTACTCCAGGTCGTGGGGTAGTTCCTGAGCTCTTGGGACCAATACCTTCAGTTTGGAGGTATGACTGCTTGCTTGCTTTGCTCTGGTTCATAGAAAGGTACAACTGGGTGTCATCGGCATAGCGATGAAAATCAGTGGCGCGTTCTGAAATGAGATTTGCTAAGCAAACCATGTAAAGTGTGTTGGTCCAAGTACATAACCCTGTGGAGTGCCACCACTGACTGTAGCATAGGAGGGAACGTCTGTGAAGGTAGAAGAGTCACAATCACCTTCTCAAGAATTTCTGAGATAAAGGGATGCTAATTTGCTAATGTATCAGGAATAAGTGATGGTTTTTTTAAGCCGTGGTCTGATTACTGCCACCTTAAAGGCGCATATCTGTGTTATTTCAGCTGCTGACTACAGATAACAGAAGTTTGGGGCAGTCCTCTGTAGAAGAGTCAACATTCCTAATGACCTTTGATCAGCACCAGGGATTCCTGCACATGCTTGGATCCAGTTCCCAAAGGGAGCCTCCAATGAGGAGATGTATCACCAATATCCATAAATGAGCAAATCCTGGAAAAAGACGTTCCACTTTGCTTCGTGTTTACAGGTTTACTCCTCAACATCCAGACAAGCTGTGCTGGACAACCAGAGGTCTCCCAAAGCTACAGGTGATCGTGTCCCCACGGCACTTTGGATGTTTCCCTCCACGGGAGCAGGAGAGAAGAAGACTGCTGTTACGGACCAACGGTGTTCCGATGGCACCATGTAGCCGCCCACAGAGGCTTCTGCTGGACCCTGATCAATGTTCTCCACATCTGCTGGAATGACAACTTCTAGTAAAGTACCTCCACGGGCTCTGAAGAGTCCTGAATCCAGTCTGTCTCTGGACCTAATCCAGTCTGAGAGGTCAGAGGGTGAGATGGGAGATTTCGGGTGAAAGGGTGAATTAAGTGTAGAGAACGCAGGAGGTCACAGCTAATGATCTTAAGTCCTCCACAGACCAAAGGTCTTCCTGTTCATTCTTCAACAGTCTATTCAGCTGCACAGCCCCGACCTTTGACCCCAGCCCCCCCCTGTGGAGATCCCGTTTCTGTTAAGTCCTCTGCAACAGTTGCAGTTGCCCACTGTCTCCTGTGGAAAATCTGCATTAATCATTTTATTGAGGTGACAAACAAAGAGGGTATTGATCACAAGGCTTTGCAGAGGATTGAGGAGAAGCTTAGTTCCAGGTCCAATTACCCAGAAGCGTCTGTAGGCAACAGAGGGAATTAAATGCCATTGAAGCGAGCCTTTAAGGGGGTTTGTCTCTCCCCCCACCTGCAGCAGACTTGTACTGTAAAGCCCCCCAACACTTTCCATCCACCCCAGCGCTCCATCAGTTAGCAATCGAGATAGCTCCGGACCCCGAAAGGTTCCCAGGCTCATGGCGTCGTCACACACTAACCCTAGACCATGAAAGAGCTGGCTGAACCCTGCGGGTCCTTGCCGGAGCACCAGAACGAGCCAGCTGCGTCTTCTTCTTAAAAAGACCAACAGCGTTGGGGTCCAGGCGCCTGGATTTGCTCCTCAGGGTCCTCCCGGCTTGGGAGGGGGGGCTGATTGTGGCCGGTAGACAGAGCCGGTCTGCTTATCATGTTTTAACCCGCTGTCCACAGTGACTCCGAGATTTCTGAAGGAGAGGTTCTGAAGGAGCCACACACACACACAGACATGCACACACACACACACACACACACACTCTGCATCTCTGCTATCTTGAATAAACATTCACCAAATATCACGTCTTTTTTGTGTTAATTATCCTGAAGGCGGGTCAGTGAGGAGCTCTGCCGTGGTTCTGGTCTCCTCTAAATCCCCCAACAGCACTCAGGATCTCAAGGACTTTTTCCTGGAAAACTCCTGGAATCCGTCCTGGTGTGACTTGACATTTCCATGACTGGAAAAATTATTACACATTATTCAACATCGTGTTTCGGTAGTGTGGCTTGTTTATATATTTATGGGCGGGGGGGGGGTAGTTTAAATGTCTTCCTACCATGGGGAGCGTATATTTCTTTACATATCCATCATACGCACACACGTGCACAACATGTGCTCTACTTCTCTTTCCAAGAAGAAGCCACATTTTCTCTGTATGTATCCAGCTGCTCCCCCACCCCCCCCACCCCCCCCCCCACCCCCCACATACTGCTGCCTGCCCATTCTAATCTGTCTGGAGTTGGTATAGAACAAGAAAGTGGTGGTGTGTGTGTGGGGGGGTGTGTGTGCGTGCGTGTGTGTGTGGGGGGGGGGGGGGTTGAAGTCAGACCTTGAAATAGTCCTGACTGTTAATCAGTAGTTTTGAAGATGATCAAATGCGCTCCATTATGAGGGGGGACAATAGAGCTGGGGGGGGGGGCTCCTCCTCCTCCTGGTTCCAGTCCTCCTGCTGCTCTCTGACAACAGGAGAGTTCCTGTTGTCCTCACGTCCCCACGTGGCTGGAGTCCACCTCCCGTCACCCGTTTAAACCCGTGCACGCTCGTCACTGCAACTCTCCGGGATCGACTCTCCAGGTTTGAATCTCCTCATCGATGTTCTGCTGTCGACATTCACTTCATGTGAAGAAAGGAGCGAGGGAAACACCCTTCAGCGGACTCTTTGCTCCTCTCTGAGCAAAAACCTGAAAGTTCCAACCTGGACAAGGAGATTTAAAATGTTTATTTATCTTGCTGATGAATTGAGCCGCCGGACATCTCAGCATACGTTCTGATGAGTGGACCTTCAGTTATGAAGTTGAGGAGAGCACCTGTTGAGCAGTCACACACACACACACACACACACACACACGGGGGAACACCCACCACCCAGCAGCCTGAGCCAATGGTTCCTGAGGCTTCTCTGTCCTCAGCCAATCAGCTGCAGAGGAGCCCAAGCGGGGCCACGTGGAGGCCAACTGGTTTCCCTCAGAGGGAAGCAACAGATCCTGGGAAATGGGAAGAGAGAAAGGCTTCTCAGAGAGCAGCCGTGACGTCAGAGCTCTGCTGGAGCTCCTCTGGTCAGGCCAGAAGCTCGGTGGCCATAGTTTCATCAGCGCTGGCTCGTGCTGCTCATGATCATGACGGATCATAACCCTGACCCTGACCCTAACCCTGACCCTAACCCTGACCCTGACCCTGACCCTGACCCTGACCCTAACCCTAACCCAGACCCTGACCCTGACCCTGACCCTGACCCTGACCCTAACCCTAACCCTGACCCTGACCCTGACCCTGACCCTGACCCTAACCCTAACCCTAACCCTAGCCCTGACCCTGACCCTGACCCTGACCCTGACCCTGACCCTAATGAGACCAGCGTAGGTCTAACCTAATGAATCAGCTCTCCTCTGCTCTGGTCTGGGGGCTTTGCTGTGGAACCACCAACTGTGTCCATGGGTGACAGATGTGGGAAATAACTCAGGGGCTCTGACACCTAATGTGAGGCCTCTCTTGTCTGTGGCTGCATTAGCTGGACTCACAGCTGGACTCACAGCTGCTGGCGACCTGGAGCTGGGCCTGGGCCTGGGCCTGGGCCTGGAGCTGGGCCTGGGCCTGGGCCTGGGCCTGGGCCTGGGCTGGGCCTGGGCCTGGGCCTGGCCTGGGCCTGGAGCTGGGCCTGGGCCTGGGCCTGGGCCTGGGCCTGGGCCTGGGCCTGGGCCTGGGCCTGGGCCTGGGCCTGGAGCTGGGCCTGGGCCTGGGCCTGGGCCTGGGCTGGGCCTGGGCTCCCCGTCACTACAGCGCTGGCTCGGCCCTCATGTGTTCACCAGGGGAGTGAACGCACGAGGGCCGTCCTGTTGTGTAATGCAGATGGTTTGAGGTGCTGCCCGCGTGCTCTCTAGCGCCACCTGCAGCAGCATCAAACCCCCACTCCTGATATTCATAAGTGTGTTGCACTTGTTGGGTGTGTGTGATGTGAGCAGCATCTTGGTGACTGTTCTTACCGGCTGCTGCGGTCAGGAGGAGCGTGTGGGCTCAGCAGGAGGAGCTGATTGGTTACTAATAATCTCCACCACACGGATGAATCAACCGAACCTGCGGTGACGGAACTGTGCTGCTTCACATTCATTTAAGACAGGAAGAGGTGTGTGTGTGTGTGTGTGTGTGGTGTGTGTGTGTGTGTGTGTTTCAGTTCAGTTCTGACAGCTTATTGCTACTAAGACTCTGTCTTTATTCCACTAGTGTTTGAAATTCCCACAAACCATCAGCACCAATGTCCTGCTGGTGTGTGTGTGTAACCCTGCTGGTGTGTAACCCTGCAGGTGTGTAACTCTGTGGTGTGTAACCCTGCTGGTGTGTAACCCTGCTGGTGTGTAACCCTGCTGGTGTGTAACCCTGCAGGTGTGTAACTCTGCTGGTGTGTAACCCTGCCAGTGTGTAACCCTGCTGGTGTGTAACTCTGCTGGTGTGTAACCCTGCTGGTGTGTAACTCTGCTGGTGTGTAACCCTGCTGGTGTGTAACTCTGCTGGTGTGTAACCCTGTTGGTGTGTAACCCTGCTGGTGTGTAACCCTGCTGGTGTGTAACTCTGCTGGTGTGTAACCCTGTTGGTGTGTAACCCTGCTGGTGTGTAACCCTGCAGGTGTGTAACCTGTTGGTGTGTAACCCTGCTGGT
This sequence comes from Takifugu flavidus, assembly GCF_003711565.1. NCBI lineage: Eukaryota > Metazoa > Chordata > Actinopteri > Tetraodontiformes > Tetraodontidae > Takifugu > Takifugu flavidus. Next base: position 14,101,886 of record NC_079523.1, on the reverse strand, counting down.
GTGTAACCCTGCTGGTGTGTAACCCTGTTGGTGTGTAACTCTGCTGGTGTGTAACCCTGCCAGTGTGTAACCCTGTTGGTGTGTAACCCTGCTGGTGTGTAACCCTGTTGGTGTGTAACCCTGCTGGTGTGTACCCTGCTGGTGTGTAACCCTGTTGGTGTGTAACCCTGCTGGTGTGTAACTCTGGTGTGTAACCCTGCTGGTGTGTAACTCTGCTGGTGTGTAACCCTGCAGGTGTGTAACCCTGTTGGTGTGTAACCCTGTTGGTGTGTAACCTGCAGGTGTGTAACCCTGTTGGTGTGTAACCCTGTTGGTGTGTAACCCTGCTGGTGTGTAACCCTGCTGGTGTGTAACCCTGCCGGTGTGTAACCCTGCCGGTGTGTAACCCTGCCGGTGTGTAACCCTGTTGGTGTGTAACCCTGCCGGTGTGTAACCCTGCTGGTGTGTAACCTGCTGGTGTGTAACTCTGCTGGTGTGTAACCCTGCCGGTGTGTAACCTGCTGGTGTGTAACCCTGTTGGTGTGTAACCCTGCTGGTGTGTAACCCTGCTGGTGTGTAACCCTGCTGGTGTGTAACCCTGTTGGTGTGTAACCCTGCTGGTGTGTAACCCTGTTGGTGTGTAACCCTGCTGGTGTGTAACCCTGCCGGTGTGTAACCCTGCAGGTGTGTAACCCTGCTGGTGTGTAACCCTGCTGGTGTGTAACCCTGTTGGTGTGTAACCCTGCTGGTGTGTAACCCTGCCGGTGTGTAACCCTGCTGGTGTGTAACCCTGCAGGTGTGTAACCCTGTTGGTGTGTAACCCTGCTGGTGTGTGTGTGTAACTCTGCTGGTGTGTAACCCTGTTGGTGTGTAACCCTGCTGGTGTGTGTGTGTAACTCTGCTGGTGTGTAACTCTGCTGGTGTGTAACCCTGCTGTGTGTAACCCTGCAGGTGTGTAACCCTGCTGGTGTGTAACCCTGCTGGTGTGTAACCCTGCTTGTGTGTAACTCTGCTGGTGTGTAACCCTGCTGGTGTGTAACCCTGCTTGTGTGTAACCCTGCTGGTGTGTAACCCTGCTGGTGTGTAACCCTGCTTGTGTGTAACTCTGCTGGTGTGTAACCCTGCTGGTGTGTAACCCTGCTTGTGTGTAACTCTGCTGGTGTGTAACCCTGCTTGGGTGTAACTCTGCTGGTGTGTAACCCTGCTGGTGTGTAACGCTGCTGGTGTGTGTGTAACCCTGCTGGTGTGTGTGTAACGCTGCTGGTGTGTGTGTAACCCTGCTGGTGTGTGTGTAACGCTGCTGGTGTGTGTGTAACCCTGCTGGTGTGTGTGTACCCTGCTGGTGTGTGTAACGCTGCAGGTGTGTAACCCTGCTGGTGTGTGTAACCCTGCTGGTGTGTACCCTGCTGGTGTGTAACCCTGCTGGTGTGTAACTCTGCAGGTGTGTAACCCTGCCGGTGTGTAACCCTGCTGGTGTGTAACCCTGCTGGTGTGTGTGTAACCCTGCTGGTGTGTAACTCTGCAGGTGGTGTAACCCTGCAGGTTTGTAACTCTGCTGGTGTGTAACCCTGCTGGTGTGTGTGTAACGCTGCTGGTGTGTAACCCTGTTGGTGTGTAACCCTGCTGGTGTGTGTGTGTAACTCTGCTGGTGTGTAACCCTGTTGGTGTGTAACCCTGCTGGTGTGTGTGTGTAACTCTGCAGGTGTGTAACCCTGCCGGTGTGTAACCCTGCTGGTGTGTAACCCTGCTGGTGTGTGTGTAACCCTGCTGGTGTGTAACCCTGCTGGTGTGTAACTCTGCAGGTTTGTAACTCTGCTGGTGTGTAACCCTGCTGGTGTGTAACTCTGCAGGTTTGTAACTCTGCTGGTGTGAACCCTGCTGGTGTGTAACTCTGCAGGTTTGTAACTCTGCTGGTGTGTAACCCTGCTGGTGTGTGTGTAACGCTGCTGTGTGTAACCCTGTTGGTGTGTAACCCTGCTGGTGTGTGTGTGTAACTCTGCTGGTGTGTAACCCTGTTGGTGTGTAACCCTGCTGGTGTGTGTGTGTAACTCTGCTGGTGTGTAACCCTGCTGGTGTGTAACCCTGCAGGTGTGTAACCCTGCTGGTGTGTAACCCTGCTGGTGTGTAACTCTGCCGGTGTGTAACCCTGCCGGTGTGTAACCCTGCTGGTGTGTAACCCTGCTGGTGTGTAACCCTGCTTGTGTGTAACTCTGCTGGTGTGTAACCCTGCCGGTGTGTAACCCTGCTTGTGTGTAACCCTGCTGGTGTGTAACCCTGCTGGTGTGTAACCCTGCCGGTGTGTAATTCTGCTGGTGTGTGTGTAACCCTGCTGGTGTGTAACCCTGCTGGTGTGTAACCCTGCTTGTGTGTAACTCTGCTGGTGTGTAACCCTGCTGGTGTGTAACCCTGCTTGTGTGTAACCCTGCTGGGTGTAACCCTGCTGGTGTGTAACCCTGCTTGTGTGTAACCCTGCTGGTGTGTAACCCTGCTTGTGTGTAACTCTGCTGGTGTGTAACCCTGCCGGTGTGTAACCCTGCTTGTGTGTAACTCTGCAGGTGTGTAACCCTGCAGGTTTGTAACTCTGCTGGTGTGTAACTCTGCTTGTGTAACCCTGCCGGTGTGTGTGTAACGCTGCTGGTGTGTAGCCCTGCCGGTGTGTAACCCTGCTGGTGTGTAACCTGCTTGTGTGTAACTCTGCAGGTGTGTAACCCTGCTGGTGTGTAACCCTGCTGGTGTGTAACGCTGCTGGTGTGTGTGTAACCCTGCTGGTGTGTAACGCTGCTGGTGTGTGTGTAACCCTGCTGGTGTGTGTGTAACGCTGCTGGTGTGTGTGTAACCCTGCTGGTGTGTGTGTAACCCTGCTGGTGTGTAACCCTGCTGGTGTGTAACCCTGCTGGTGTGTAACTCTGCAGGTGTGTAACCCTGCCGGTGTGTAACCTGCTGGTGTGTAACCCTGCTGGTGTGTAACCCTGCTGGTGTGTGTGTAACCTGCTGGTGTGTAACCCTGCTGGTGTGTGTGTAACCCTGCTGGTGTGTACCCTGCTGGTGTGTGTGTAACCCCTGGTGTGTGTGTAACCCTGCTGGTGTGTAACTCTGCAGGTGTGTAACCCTGCTGGTGTGTGTGTAACCCTGCAGGTTTGTAACTCTGCTGGTGTGTACCCTGTTGGTGTGTAACCCTGCTGGTGTGTGTGTAACCCTGCAGGTTTGTAACTCTGCTGGTGTGTAACCCTGTTGGTGTGTAACCCTGCTGGTGTGTGTGTGTAACTCTGCTGGTGTGTAACCTGCTGGTGTGTAACCCTGCTGTGTGTAACCCTGCTGGTGTGTAACCCTGCTGGTGTGTAACTCTGCAGGTGTGTAACCCTGCCGGTGTGTAACCCTGCTGGTGTGTAACCCTGCTGGTGTGTAACCCTGCTGGTGTGTAACCCTGCTGGTGTGTAACTCTGCAGGTGTGTAACCCTGCGGTGTTGTAACCCTGCTGGTGTGTAACCCTGCTGGTGTGTAACTCTGCAGGTGTGTAACCCTGCCGGTGTGTAACCCTGCTGGTGTGTACCCTGCTGGGTGTGTGTAACCCTGCTGGTGTGTAACTCTGCAGGTGTGTAACCCTGCAGGTTTGTAACTCTGCTGGTGTGTAACCCTGCTGGTTGTGTGTAACGCTGCTGGTGTGTAACCCTGTTGGTGTGTAACCTGCTGGTGTGTGTGTGTAACTCTGCTGGTGTGTAACCCTGTTGGTGTGTAACCCTGCTGGTGTGTGTGTGTAACTCTGCAGGTGTGTAACCCTGCCGGTGTGTAACCTGCTGGTGTGTAACCCTGCTGGTGTGTGTGTAACCCTGCTGGTGTGTAACCCTGCTGGTGTGTAACTCTGCAGGTTTGTAACTCTGCTGGTGTGTAACCCTGCTGGTGTGTGTGTAACGCTGCTGGTGTGTGTAACCTGTTGGTGTGTAACCCTGCTGGTGTGTGTGTGTAACTCTGCTGGTGTGTAACCCTGTTGGTGTGTAACCTGCTGGTGTGTGTGTGTAACTCTGCTGGTGTGTAACCCTGTTGGTGTGTAACCTGCTGGTGTGTGTGTAACTCTGCTGGTGTGACCCTGCTGGTGTGTAACTCTGCTGGTGTGTAACCTGCTGGTGTGTAACTCTGCTGGTGTGTAACCCTGCTGGTGTGTAACCCTGCAGGTGTGTAACCCTGCTGGTGTGTAACCTTGCTGGTGTGTAACCCTGCAGGTGTGTAACGCTGCTGGTGTGTGTGTAACCCTGCTGGTGGTGTGTAACCCTGCTGGTGTGTGTGTAGCCCTGCTGGTGTGTGTGTAACCCTGCTGGTGTGTGTGTAACCCTGCTGGTGTGTGTGTAGCCCTGCTGGTGTGTGTGTAACCCTGCTGGTGTGTGTGTAGCCCTGCTGGTGTGTGTGTAACCCTGCTGGTGTGTGTGTAGCCCTGCTGGTGTGTGTGTAGCCCTGCTGGTGTGTGTGTAGCCCTGCTGGTGTGTGTGTAACCCTTCCCGCCCTTTTCCTGGACAGACAGAAACAGTTGGAGGCGAAATGTGTAGAAATAAAACGTAATCCTCCAAATCCCCTCAACACGAATCCTTCCTGTCGTTCTTTCATTTTCATTCTTTTATCTCAGCCGCAAAACAAAAGATTTGATGCCATTTACATTTTCATGAAGAGAGGACAGCTGGTTTATTCCCACCACTTCATCAGACTAATCAGCCACTTGTGCACACACACACACACACACACACACCACACACACACACACACACACACACGCTGGGGTGGTCCACTTCCTCTTTCTCGACAAAACGCACCATTTTGGAATGGAAGGAATAGAAAAGGTTGATGGTTCATTCCTCTGGTAGTTCTAATGTGATTCAGAACACCTACAGCCTCATCTGCATATTCCTCTGGGGTTGATGTTTGGGACAGCTTTGCTGAGTTTCACACACACACACACACACACACACACAGAGAGAGAGAAACCCCTCCCCGGGACCCACAGAGCATAGCGGGGGATTTTTTTCTGATTCACCTCTGGTTTCAGAGTTGTCTCAGAAATTGCTTGATTTTGAAGTCTTTCCGTTTGGTTTTACTGGAACGCCGCAACACTGAGCAAGAAGAAAACCCCCACATCACACCCCCAGTACCTGAAGAAATATCAAGCTAAACACGGGGAGGAGCTGAGAACACCGGTGGAATAGCTTAACCATGAGTAGAAAGTGTTTGAGCGCTGTTCACACATTAGCTACTATGCTATGGGAGGTGTGCACACGGCTACACGTTACTTTCCGGTCTGGCATGAAGGCATGAATCTTAAAAGAATCAGAAGATACAGTTTGTTGTTCATGGTATAGCATTTCAGATTTTACACAACTTAAACTTGGGGAACAAAAACATCACATTCATTCACGCTAGCAGCAAACGGGTCTGACTCTCTGAAGGACACTCTGACTTTTAAAGTCCAAAATGATGTTGAAGAACACTAAAACAGTATATTTACTAAAAAACTTCAGCAAGATCATGATGGATCTGCACCACAACCCTTCGCTGACTCCCTGGGCCGGGCCAGAACTCCTCCTTTTAAAGGCCAGGCCTCCCACTGGACCGGACGGACCTTAATCAAACGTTTAATCCAACCAAACCTGTTATTTCCATGACCAAACACAGCAGGGTCGACCATAAAAAAGCCTATATGCAATTAGAGAGGCAAGTACCCATTTCCACTAAACCACCGCTGCGATCCAGAATACGGTGCCGAACGTGCCCCACTTTCAGAAAGGCATTATAAAAGGCAGCCCGATGCCACACACGGGTCCTTTCCCACTGCCATGGAAACACGGCGCTAGCAGGCAGGCAGGGCGAACAATCCAAGACAAACATTGTGCGACTATCAGACTATCCCGATGACGCTGCCTGGCTGTGGTGTAGTGGTGGTGATGTAACGTCAGTGGTGAACTGGCACGCTGGTGCACGGTCGAGTGGTCACATAAACTGGGTCAAACACACCAGACGTGGTTACCGTTGTGGGGGGGTGGAGAGGAGACCCGGGGCCATGACAGAACACAACAAAACTCACCCTAATGACACAACACAAGCGGCAGCAACACAGATGTTTCCCCGAGTGTGCTGGTGGACATATATGTGTGAGGCCCGTGTGGGCGAGCTAGGGGCTAGCACGTGCGCCTGTGCGGGGCGACACACCGCTATCTGTAATAAAGGCATTTTCAGCGGAAAGAGCCAAACAAAAGGCCAAATAAAACAAAAGGCCGCGCGGCGTATGGGTCCCAGGCCATCGGCGGCGGTTTTCAGAGCGACCCTTTCACGAGTCGGAGCGCTAAGAGAAACAAACATCTTGGTTTTGTTGAGAATTTTCGCAAACACATTCGGCTTGTTGCAGCAGGAAGCTGTTTGGTTTTAACTTCATTCATGTCGAAATGTGTGTGTGTGTGTGTGTGTGTGTGTGTGTGTGTGTGTGTGTGTGTGTGTGTGTGTGTAGAGCGTTAGCACGTGGGCTATTCCGCTGCGCTGAAGAATCCCCGGAGCTCAGTGGATGAACACTATTTCTAATCTGATTGTGAACTGGTTTAACTGAAAAGAAGCCAGTGTAAACAGAAACCCACTCCCACTCGCCCCCTCCGGTCAACAGTGACAGTTAGATAAGCAGCGGCAGCGGCAGCAGAGATAAGCTCTGCCCTGACAGGAACGTTCTGTTGCCACATAGCTCACATGCAAAACCCATTCATCTGCCCTCAGGTGGACTCCATGCAAATGCCATTCAAATATTTCACCTCTGGCGAGGAGACGCTTCGACACCAAACTTCTTGAGCAATCCCCAGTTTGGGTTCTTTCTATCTGGCTAACCGCCGGACATGTTCAGGCGGCACCTGCAGCAGTTGGGCCCTATCAGGTTTTTGACTGGGCTGCTTTCGCTCTTGCTCAAGGGGCCGTTAAACTGATAAACTTCTCTGGGGTTTTTTTTCGCTCCTTATTCCTCTTAAATCCGTAGATGGGACCAACCCTCCTGTCCTACAGAACACGAAGCTCTCACATGTTTAAGGACTGCCCCCGTCAGTCGGCCATTGATCTCATGGTTGGCTCTCAGACGAGTGGGGTCGGGGCCACTCGTCACCTCAAACAAGCCCCTGGGCGCTAGAGCCTATCCACTGGGTCTGCTCCATTCAGCTTCTGCAGGAAGCTGCCTCCAGGACAGGCCAGGCCAGGCAGGGTGCAAATAGAATGCAAATCTTCCGCTCAGGAATGTGAAATTCCTCAGCATCGGGGGAATTCTGGCATTAAACTCCATAAAACAAGTTGAAGAGGAACGTTCGACTCAACGGTCCGTTTGCTTTTTCACGCTGATCCGACGTTTCTTTCAGCAGAGCCCCTGAGTTGGGATTTTAATTTGAAAAGAATCTTTAAAATACCAAAGAAATGTCCTTTGGATTTCCTGTTTTTAGCCTGTCCCTCTGCAAAACAACTCCAAACACCATGAACACATCTGAATGAAAGCTCTAGCAAACATTGCTAATGGGCCAAGGAAGAGCTGATTAAATTTGGGGAGCGTTCCAGATTCCAAAAGGACTTTGATCTTCCAAAGATGAAAGCCAAAGGGTTCCGATCATAAAGCAACCTGTTATGTAACCTGCATTATTACTGTGTCTGAGGTCTGCGTATTTAAAGTGGCGCCTGCAGGGTGCCGCTCAGCCATGGGGAGGCTGTGGGGAGATGCTGCAGGGGTCAGAGTTCAGGCACCGCATTGCTGACACTCAGGATGTGGACTGTGGGGCAGGTTCGGACGGGTCCTGAAGGCAGGGTTGACAGAGACGGACCTCTGACAGGATGACCAACCCTTGTGCAGAGGTGATCCCGACTGTGGAGGTTGTTGGAATTACACCAACAGGTAACTGTGAAAAAGGAGACATTTCTGAAGGATCCTCAGCATGGGAGGAACCCGGGCACCGGGTTACCCTGGAGACGGAGTGGCAGAGAGAAGGAGACGTTAGCGAACTTCACCAGACGCGTTGAGGATATCTGCGCTGTTAAACGGCACCATTTGTGAGTGATTGGTGGGGAAAACTCATTAGTCCACAGTGAAAGAGAGGCCGGTGTTGCCTTCAGGGACTGGAGGATTCCAATGAAAGAGCAGGATAAGCTACAGATTCACAGTTGAAAGTGATTAATTGAATTGTAGTCTAAAATGCAAGCCAAAAAAAGATCCTGTCAATAAAGTTACCAAATAACCAGAGGAAAATCCATTCTACTCATCTCTAAATCAAAATGACTTGGATGATCATAAACACATGAATCAGCTTCTGGCAGCATTTTAACAAAAACAAGATCAACTTTAGCAGTTATCTTAAACATCAAACTCACCTTCTGCCATTAACACGTGACTATAAACCAATGGGTGAACGGGATCCGCCCTGGGTGGCTGCATGAAACAAACTCCACTTCCCAGGGTGCATCAGCACACCTGTGGTGCCTTCACGAGAATCAGACATATGGGCGTCACACAGAAAACAAAGTTAAGGCATGAAAGCTGGCTTATGGACATCCAGGATGAGCTGCTGGTGTTGGATATGGAAGAAATGTAGGGAAACGGTCCTGTTGTGGTGAGAGCCACGGGCCTCAGGTTGCTCAGGACCTGGCTGGGGGCCCTCTCTAAGGGCCCTGGCTGGGGGCCCTCGCTGGGGTAGGGTAACGCCTGAACCTGAGTGTTGAGTGTTGATGCAAATCTGAGACCCCTCGGGATTTCATTAGCACCTCTCAGACAACAAAGAACAGCTTTTTAATGGCGTGTAATAACAGCTCCATGGGAGGTTAATGGCTGGGTTCTCCTCCACACTGGGGGGGTGCAGGCCTCCACCAAGCAGCTCATTCCACACATATCGGATCAATAGCAGTTATAGGAAGTTACATGCGTGGCAACTAAGGTCTGTGTGTGTCTCTGCTGAAGGGGGTCTTTGGCGAGAGCTGCACAGAGATGTGCTGACATTTTATTGCCCTCTCTATGTTCTGTGCATCTCTAGGGGCAATAAAAGCTCACTTATAGAAGTTGTCTTTATGATCTTTGGAAGATCAAAGGTCAGAGTCCCTCTAGAACCCAGAACATCACCCAAACTGAAGGAGCTAACGAGTGAAGTAGATTAGAGTAGATGAAACCCCTAAAGTGACACTACCAGAGATATTGGAAGCCCCGCTAAGCTGCCCTCATGAGGGTTACACCACCCTCCCAGCGTCACCCAGGCAACCTCCTGGGTGTGTTGAGACAGGCAGGGCAACAGAGGGTAACAGCAGCAGGAGGGGGTGATGTTACGACCCCCCAACCCCCCCTAGGAACACGGATCACAGGTGTGCAGGTCTGGACTTGAGGTTAGCGCTGATTAGCGGAGAATGAGAAGAACCTGGCCGTGGAGACCACTTTAAGGAGACGTTGGTTTGAAAGGTTGTGCCTTTTAATGGTTTGGACTGACACATACAGGTGACACCCGAGGTGGGACGTGTTGTTCCATTTCATCATGCCGCCCTGTGAACAGGAACCTGTGCCAGGCTTCATGTGCAGGATTATCAGGCTCTGTGCAAATAGGAGTATTTGCATGTTGCGAAAGAGCAAAAGAGAGTTCACGAGCACGACTTGTCAACCGTGCACCTGCAGACGTGACACTGGTTCCCAGAGTGCAGCTGCTCATTCATACACAGAAGAAGGAGAGAGTGACGCTAACACACAGAAAACAAACACAGCTAAAGTCAATACTGAGAGGCAACGGCACAAACTTCCAGGAACGACTCACCCACCCACACACACACACACAAACACACACACGCGCGCGCGTGCGTGTGGGTATAACTGTACATAACACGTCGGTATGTTTCTTTAAAAGAAACAGCCTCAGTCACCTGACCAAGCTTCATTATCTGATGAGCTCATGGGCCAGTAGCTGTGTGTGTGTGTGTGTGTGTGTGTGGTGTGTGTGTGTGTGTGTGTGTGTGTGTGTGTGTGTGTGTGCGTGTGTGTGTGTGTGTGTGTGCGTACCTATATACCTATATTCAATAAACACTCTCTTGGGTAGATAAGGACTTGACCTTCCTCAGTAGCTAACAGGCTACATGATATCAAAGGGATTAAAGGCTGAGTTGTTTCTGTCATATCTCTTCATATTTACACTCACAGTGTTTGCTGAGTGTTCATCATAACATCTGTGCTAACACAAAGGATACAGGAGGACTGGAGCTGCTAATGAAGGTGATGGATGGATGGATGGGTGGATGGGTGATGGGTGGATGGATGGATGGATGGATGGTGGATGGATGGATGGATGATGGGTGGGTGGATGGGTGGATGGATGATGGGTGGATGGATGGATGGATGGATGGATGGATGGGTGGGTGGATGGTGGGTGGGTGGGTGGATGGATGATGGGTGGGTGGATGGGTGGATGGATGGATGAATGGGTGGTGGATGGGTGGATGGATGGATGGATGGATGGGTGGTGGATGGATGATGGATGGATGGATGGATGCTGGATGGATGGATGGTGGATGGATGGATGGATGATGGATGGATGATGGTGGATGGATGGATGGATGGCTGGATGGATGGATGGATGGCTGGCTGGCTGGCTGGCTGGCTGGATGGATGGATGGCTGGCTGGCTGGCTGGCTGGCTGGATGGATGGATGGATGGATGGCTGGCTGGCTGGCTGGCTGGCTGGCTGGCTGGCTGGATGGATGGATGATGGTGGATGGATGGATGGATGATGATGGATGGATGGATGGCTGGCTGGCTGGCTGGCTGGCTGGATGGATGGATGGCTGGATGGATGGATGGCTGGATGGATGGATGATGGGTGGATGGATGGATGGCTGGATGGATGGCTGGATGGATGGCTGGATGGATGGATGGATGGATGATGGGTGGATGGATGATGGGTGGATGGATGGATGGATGGATGGATGGATGGATGGAACCAACGTTTGACCTTTTACCGGACCGGCAGACAGACAGACTGAAGGGTCCTTGAGCTAAATGGCCAAAGATCAACCATCCGTCCATGCGTCCGTCCATGCGTCCGTCCATGCGTCCGTCCATGCGTCCCTCCGTCCGTCCATGCGTCCATCCATGCGTCCATCCATGCGTCCGTCCATGCGTCCCTCCGTCCATGCGTCCGTCCGTCCATGCGTCCGTCCATGCGTCCCTCCGTCCATGCGTCCCTCCGTCCATGCGTCCCTCCGTCCGTCCATGCGTCCCTCCGTCCGTCCATGCGTCCATCCATGCGTCCGTCCATGCGTCCCTCCGTCCATGCGTCCGTCCATGCGTCCGTCCGTCCATGCGTCGTCCATGCGTCCGTCCATGCGTCCGCCCATGCGCCCGTCCGTCCATGCGTCCGTCCATGCGTCCGTCCATGCGTCCTCCGTCCGTCCATGCGTCCATCCATGCGTCCATCCATGCGTCCGTCCGTCCATGCGTCCTCCGTCCGTCCATGCGTCGTCCATGCGTCCGTCCATGCGTCCCTCCGTCCGTCCATGCGTCCGTCCGTCCATGCGTCCGTCCATGCGTCCGTCCATGCGTCCGTCGGTCCGTCCATGCGTCCGTCCATGCGTCCCTCCGTCCGTCCATGCGTCCATCCGTCCATGCGTCCGTCCATGCGTCCGTCGGTCCGTCCATGCGTCCCTCCGTCCATGCGTCCCTCCGTCCGTCCATGCGTCCGTCCGTCCATGCGTCCCTCCGTCCATGCGTCCATCCATGCGTCCGTCCATGCGTCCCTCAGGGAAGGAGAGAGCGAAGGAGTGAGCAGGTGGTTCGGGTGTGTCTCCCAATAATGAGCCCTGATACAGGAGCTCTTTTCCAATAGTTCCCTGTGTGTGAGCACACAGAAGAGCCTGTCGCGCATTAACGAGACCCAATTAGCTGTATTAAGATGATATACACACACGTTATGATACACACACACACACACACACACACACCCGCTGTTGTGTTCACAGTTGTTGCTACATGATGTGGTTTCTGAAAGTCTTTAGAGACTTCCTGTTTTTGAAGAAGCCTCCTGTCATGAGCATTCTCACTCCAAACCACACATCCTTCTATCGTCTTTCTAATCTTTTATGCAATTTTGAGTTTTCAATCTTAGTGAAAGCGTAAGGTGACTCATTAAGAGCTGATTAACAAGCGAGTGGAAGAGTCCATTGTTCTCAGGAATTGCGTTTGTCAGGGTTGCTCACAGCTAACGGTAAATCTCGGATTGCTATTAAGTTCATCTGATGTTTACAGCTGTAAGCACCTAAGTGAGACTTGGGGCCTGGTTGCAGCAGGAAAAGCTTAGACAGTTCTTTGAGGGTGAAGAACATGATTTTAAAAAACATAAATCTGACATTTGGCTGGCATTTGGTAGAGAACTTTGGTATTAAAACCGCATGAATGCACTTTATTCTGCTCCAAATTCATGTGCAGTCTGTTTGTGGCCCCTGTGTCTGGCAGGACGTGTATCTGTGCTCTATATTGATGCTCTCTCTCTCTTCCAAACCTGAGAAGTGACCCCAGTGTTGACCCCTCCAAAGAACCAACTCAAAACTCCACATTGCTCCACATGGGTTTGACTCTTCAGGAAGAGGAAGCCCAGCCCCATCAGAGGTCGCTGTTCAGCAGCGCACGGCAAGATCAGCAACAACAAATCCCAACAATAATGTTTCGTGCTAACTGAGCCGTGTGCCAGTCCGCCGGCCAGGTGGAGGATGCATGTCTCTTCCTCTAAAGTTGATCCTTGCAGTGGTGGAAGGCCCTGGTGGGGCCTCTACTCTGACCTACATGCGTCTGACGCTGTGTAGGCAACACTTGTGCTCTGTACATGCATCGGTTATGTAAAATAAAACAGAAGGAAGTAGCAGAACAGAATGTGCTCCCTCAGCAAACCTACCCTGGGTAAATAAAGATTAACTAGACAAAAACCCCTTAGCAACATTTTTCTCTTAAGCTACTTCTCCTTGCTGACAAAAGTCATCCGTCAACTCTGTGGTAAAGGGAATGAAGGCACTCCCAGGCTTTGTGTTCCTTTGTCTGGCTGTCATTTATCCAGATGATGTTTGTTAGTTTATTTGTTGGAGGGGGGGGGGGGACGGCTTAATTGCTAAACTACCATTCTGTGGCAAAGCTGTGGCTTCAAAGCTCTCCAGCCCTTCACAACTGTGGTGGCCATCTAATAATCCCGGCAACTGTGGGTGAGGCAACAATCGATCGGACCTCAGCTTCCGCAACAATCTGCAACTGTTTGTAAAACGTGAACTCCTTTGATAAGCAAACTGGCACTTACGGCCGAATTAAAGGCCAGCCCACAGCTGGATTTAGGCACTGAGAGATTAGTCCACACCCATCTCCAGGAGGGGGTGCAAATATGGGAAGGCTTTAGTGATTTCTATAGAGGGGTTACAGGAAATGTACCTCCTCCCCAGCCTCCTCCAAGGCACGGTGTGTGTTCATGCAGAGGCAGCATCTCGACACCTACAGGCATTCCGCCCCACCCGTTCTTCTTCAGACGGATCCAAATGGGCCATTCAAGAAGGCGGATGCAGCTGATGCAAGAGTGCTCGAAACACTCTCTCAGAAACAGAACGCAGATGATCCTGGGGGTGAGTGACCCCTGGCTATCAAAAGTTGGCACTTACTTTAGGGGACTCCTCAACCCTAGCCTGGTCGGGACCGATCCTTTCCTTTACCGTTTTCTTTTTCATTGACGGTAGGAAGGAAAACCTTCAACCGCAACGTCCAATCCTGGTTGCTCGCTAAAGAGGTCACCTCTGAGGAGGTGGACATGGCTCTTCCTGGTCAGTGTATCACTCGCCTCGAACCGTAGGGGAAGTCACTCACTATGGGACCACGTCCCATCCACACAGAACATTGCAGCCCTCAGAGTCCTGAAAAAAGCAACCTTCCACCCTCTACCAAGTCCTAGTCGTCACTTTTTACAGTTTGACACGGTTCCGTTGTCATCCCGTGGATTCTCCCACCAAGGACGGAAACTGCCAACATTCTTTTCTTCACCACCTTTGATTTTTTAATTGCATTTTTGACAGTTCACACACAGACACACGCACACACGCGAGAATCCCACTCATGGGAATCAGCATGTTGGCGTATTTGGTTTGGCAAATGTTCCAACTGTTATACAAACGAGCATCGAGGGTGTGTCTGTTAGTCACCAACACATGAATGAGCGCGTGCGCTCAGAGGAAAACCCGATAGGCTTCAGGTTAAAGCAATAAACCTACAACTGTGGAGTTCCGACCGGAGCATACTTGTTCACTTGGCTCTGTAGGTGTGTTTACTCACCGACATCCCTTTGTTTGCACCCCGTCCGCCTCCGCTGCCTTCTGCTCCGATAAGGAACAGTCTTCTGCATACAGGACAAAGTTTCTGGAAGATTATTTCCAGCACAGTCATGTTTCCAGCCTGACCATCCACCGCACCTTCAAATTTCTTTACTTCATATCAGCTCAGCTCCTCCTCCTGCATCCTTGATATTACCGTAATTAATTTGCTTTTTCGAAGCGAGGTATGCTACACGTGCCACTTTATTAGGTCCGCCTCGCTAGCAAAAGGGTTGGACCCTTTTTTGCCTTCAGAACTGCCTTAATTCTTCACTATATAGATTCATCAAGGTGCTTGAAATACAGTTTCTGCTGATTTGTTGGCTGCACATCTATGTTGCAAATCTCCAGCTCCACATTTCGAAGGGGATCTATTGGATTGAGATCTGGCGAGGCGCCGGTCCAAGAGAAGCAACCAAATCTCCACACGATCGTACAGAAAAGGTTCAAAGACTCAGGGGAGACCTGGTCCCTGTAAATACTACGACTCCCAGACGGGATGTAGACGAAGTTTAGGAAACACCTGTATAGACTGACAGAAACTTTGGAAAAAAGAAAAGAAATGAAGGACAAAAGGTGACATGGGGTCCTGACGCGTGGTCGTGCCTGTTCAGCGGAAATTGTGCAACACAACAGAGTACAGGTGCAACATGGGAAAATGAGATAATCCAGGGATCATGGAACCTGACAATAACACACAGGACAATGAACAGAAACTCAGGAGCATGACAATAAGATTTCCTTCAACATTATCCTCTAAACCAGCTGCCATCTCACAGGGACACACCCAGAGTCCAGCCCGGCCCACAGGATCCGGTTTCACCTGCGCTTGTTGCGGGTTTTTTTGGATGGTGTTCTAATGTTTTCTGAAAGAAGGTTGTCTTTAAATTGTTCCTCTAGAGGATGGTATGAGCTGCGTTCCCCTGCTGGGGTCTGCAAGGGATCATTAGATCCATTAGATCCATTAGATCTTGTGTGTTTGCAGATCTGCTGCTTCATGTGAGTCAGCCTGGTGCTTCCAGCCTTCAGCTCTCAGGTGACCGAAGAAGGGCTCTTAGATCCCAACCAGAACAATGATCCCAATTCAACACTGATCTCCCTGCAATCAATAATATCAGGCCAGAGGGTCTTTTCCTGATAATGGAGATTAAAAATAACTGGGAACAGCTCTAAAAAATGATGATGTATTCTCTTAAACTTTGACATAACAATTACTCTCTTGTTCTTCCAGGACCTTCTGACTCATGAGCCTCAGTGTAATAAAACATCCGTATCGTTCTGTGTTTATTCTGCAGTGACAGAGAGTTCAACACACACACACACACACACACACACACATACACACACACACAAAGTGTCATATGGATTGGAGAGGATGTGATCAGGAACAAAGGACATTAGCAGTGCTGCTTCTATTGTTCTCAACAACTGATGCCTACATGAGCATTACTGTGTGTGTGTGTGTCTGTGTGTGTGTGTGTGTGTGTGTGTGTGTGTGTGTGTGTTGCTGGCTGTATGATAAAGGGAGAAGCTCATCTGAAGTGATAAAGTGATCTGAAGTTGTTGTTGACCTCTGACTGACTTCAGTGGATCGTTTCTTTTGCATGAAGCCACTGAAGAACCTTGATCAGTGTCTTTTTGGGACACTGTTGCTGTAGTTCCCAAACTAGAACACCTGAAGGACCAGTAATCCACCATCGGTAGTGGGTGGAACACCTGATCAGAAGGACGGTAATCCACCATCGGTAGTGGGTGGAACACCTGATCAGAAGGAACAGTAATCCACCATCGGTAGTGGGTGGAACACCTGATCAGAAGGACCGGTAATCCACCATCGGTAGTGGGTGGAACACCTGATCAGAAGGACCAGTAATCCACCATCGGTAGTGGGTGGAACACCTGATCAGAAGGACACGTAATCCACCATCGGTAGTGGGTGGAACACCTGATCAGAAGGACCAGTAATCCACCATCGGTAGTGGGTGGAACACCTGATCAGAAGGACCAGTAATCCACCATCGGTAGTGGGTGGAACACCTGATCAGAAGGACACGTAATCCACCATCGGTAGTGGGTGGAACACCTGATCAGAAGGACCAGTAATCCACCATCGGTAGTGGGTGGAACACCTGATCAGAAGGACCAGTAATCCACCATCGGTAGTGGGTAGAAGAACACTGATCAGAAGGACCGGTAATCCACCATCGGTAGTGGGTGGAACACCTGATCAGAAGGACCAGTAGTCCACCATCGGTAGTGGGTGGAACACCTGATCAGAGGACCAGTAGTCCACCATCGGTAGTGGGTGGAACACCTGATCAGAAGAAGCAGTAATCCACCATCGGTAGTGGGTGGAACACCTGATCAGAAGGACCGGTAATCCACCATCGGTAGTGGGTGGAACACCTGATCAGAAGGACCAGTAATCCACCATCGGTAGTGGGTGGAACACCTGATCAGAAGGACACGTAATCCACCATCGGTAGTGGGTGGAACACCTGATCAGAAGGACCAGTAATCCACCATCGGTAGTGGGTGGAACACCTGATCAGAAGGAGCAGTAATCCACCATCGGTAGTGGGTGGAACACCTGATCAGAAGGAGCAGTAATCCACCATCGGTAGTGGGGGAACACCTGATCAGAAGGAGCAGTAATCCACCATCGGTAGTGGGTGGAACACCTGATCAGAAGGACCAGTAATCCACCATCGGTAGTGGGTGGAACACCTGATCAGAAGGACCAGTAATCCACCATCGGTAGTGGGTGGAACACCTGATCAGAAGGAGCAGTAATCCACCATCGGTAGTGGGTGGAACACCTAATCAAAGTGTCTGTTAGTAGTTTACAACGAGGCAGGTGGTGAAAGTTAGACATGAGCTACCGGTCTGAGTCACTCATTCACAAGTGTACAGTCATACTGAAATTGCCTCGCACACACACACACACCACACACACACACACACACAATGTGAAACCAAACTCCTCCCTGAGAACTGAAGGAACAACTGTTTATTGGGCTGGAGAACCGAACTGATGGAGGTCAGGAAAGAACATGTACGGGAGCCTACGCGATGGCCTCCACAACTCAAAGCCTGAGGAGAGATTTTTGAGCTTCTCGCCCCCCTTCCAGAGGGAACCCAGCTAGAGCTGTAGCCTGACATGTTCTGGTGAAGAGAACCTGCTGATGCTGCTGTCTCGGGGAAACTTTACACTCTCCTTTCCACACTGAAACAAAAGCCTGTGAGCACCACACGTGTTCAGGACGCCCCAAAATCCACCACCATAATCACCCCCCCCCCCCATAGCAAGGACAATAAAACAAGGTCATCTTCCACCGTTGCTTAATATTTGAACTTTAATGTTAAACAAATAAATGTGTGTGTCGTATTTGTATTTTTACCGAAGGGGAGAAGCTACTGGGTGGGATTCTGCCAGATGTTCTGTGGACCACAATCCCCAGCTGGTGAAACCTCCGGTCCATTTTACGCCTTTTGTAAAGGCTGAAGCTGGAGGATGGCCCCACAGGGCCTGGAAGCCAAAAGAGGAGTTTCTATCCAACCTGAGGCCAACGGTAGAGATGATGCGACCCCTCAGGTGGTCTACAGAAGAATCCCCACAGCCAGGCCACAGAGCTCTTCAGAGAGACACGACTTGCAGCCTCCGAACCTGCTCACGGGCGTTAAAGGTCAGCCCTTGGAACCAAGTCTTCCAGCATCCTGGTCACGGGAACAAACCTTTATTATGGGGTGTTTTGGAACTATGTGAGCTCAGTAACTCAAGCATGGCCTCCAGAGGTCGTTGAGACCCAAGGAGCAAGAGTGTTAACGGGTTGTGATGGCAGGAACCAGAAGAAGAAGAAAACCTAAATCTCAAGTGTTCCCTGGAACGACACGACAGCGTTGAGAGCCAAGCAGTCGGGAACGGCACGGAAAGGCCGTTGATTCACCACTGACGACCGTCAGTTATCCAAACGAGGAACGGAAGGCACACACACACACACACCACTGTATTTCTATCTTTGGGAGGACTTTCAGAGGCATAATGCATTACCCAACTCCTTACCCTAACTAACCCTCCCAACTAACCCCTGACCCTAACCCTGACCTTGACCCCTGACCTAAAGCCAATCCTAACTTCAACCTTAACCTCAATCCGTCCTTTGAAGTTCTGAGGACCAAAATGTGCTCAGTTTTTGCTAGTAGAATGAGTATTTTGGTACTCGGTATGTCGCGAGTACAAGAGCACACACACACACGCACGCACACACACACACACGCGCACACACACGCGCACGCTTCTCATGGTTGAACAGAATTAGAAAGCCTCCGCTCACATGTTCTCCTGCTAAAAATGACTAGATTGTATCTGCAGAAGGCATCCGGGTGTTTGCAGGTGCAGGAAACTGCCGGCGACAGCAGAAACCACACAGAACAACAGCTGATGCTGGTCATAGAGACACTCCTCCCTGACATGGCGCTGGGGCGCCTAGCGTGTGACGTAAGAGGTCAACAGGAAAGGTCGGCCGCTGTCAACCTGAGAGGTGGTTGACTGGCACTAGCAGCAGATAAATGATTCTCTTCTGATTATGAGTGGAAGGGAAAAGCCCGCTGAAATGGCCCAGATACAAGCACGCTAACACTTCTGTGAAGCCTCTAACCCAAACCCTAACTCTAACCCTAACCCTAACCCTAACTCTAACCCCTAGCCCTAACCCAGGCATGGGCAAACTAAGGCCCGGGGGCCACACGCGGCCCGTTAAACGTTTTAATCCGGCCCACCAAACTTGAAAAATTAAATGAATAAACCTTGTTAATGTTAAATTTTCACTGCAATTCTGGTGTTTTCCCACTAGAAAAAAGACAGTCAGGAGGAGAGTGATGGTGATATCCTGAAGGATAACAGAACTTTCAGTGCTTTAAAATAGAAATGGTTATTAATTTTTTTTAAAAAGGCACATTTTATTCATTTGATTTTAAGTGTTTTAAGACTCATTCCAAAGTCAGATATTTTGTTGTAATGCTTCTCTTCTTTTTCATTTGAAATTAAAGCACATGTTTTCTCCATATCCCAAGATGTGTATTTTTTCTCCAATGAGGTGAGGTTACCAAAGCACTCCATCCATCCATCTGCTCCTGGTGCGGCCCCTTTGTCAAATGTTAGAACCCATTGTGGCCCACGAATCAAAATGTTTGCCCACCCCTGCCCTAACCCTAACCCTAACCCTAACCCTAGCCCTAACTCTAGCCCTAACCCTAGCCCTAACCTAACCCTAGCCCTAACCCTAGCCCTAGCCCTAACCCTAACCCTAGCCCTAACCCTAGCCCTAACCCTAACCCTAACCCTAGCCCTAACCCTAGCCCTAACCCTAGCCCTAGCCCAACGGTGGATGTTTGCACCATTGTCACTACCTGTCCTGCTTGGGACCGTAACCTTTGTGGACAGGCGTCAGACACCGACAGGGTGGTGGCCTCACAGTTCAGGACGGGCCGTCGGGGATTCACGCGACAGGAAGGGAACAACAGAACCTTCAGGTCGGGTTAGTGGTTTCACTGGTATGTGCGCTGCTTCATCCCTTTACCAGCTAGTCCACTTCAGTACGCCTCAGCGGTGCAGCTACTAAACAGCAACTTCTGTGTGTGTGTGTGTGTGTGTGTGTGTGTGTGTTCTTGAACTTGCTACATGTTGGGTTCCAAAATACTAGTTGTACTAGCAAAACGGTGCATTTGTGGGACGTAAGGGCATTTTGGCTGGTCCTCACAGCTTCAAAGGACTGTTGGAGGGTTAAGGCCTGGTTTTAAGGTTGAGGTTAGGACTGGGTCAGGGTAAAGGTCAGGGTCGGGAGCTGGGTAATGCATTATGTCTATAAAAGTCCTCACCAAGATAGAAGGACAAAGATGTGTGTGTGTGTGTTTACTTTACTTGCCCAATGTCATGTTTGCTGTGTATATCACATGCTTGATAACCTGTTGTTTAAAAGTTTTGTGTGTTTTTTGTGTGTGTGTGTTTTTTGTGTGTGTGTGTGTGTAATTAGGCTAGTGTCTAAAATACCAAAATTATCACTTAAATATGCAGAAATAGCTCAACAGCTGTAAAGCTCCAGTAATCGTAAAGTTTCCTTTTAGCTAAAACACTTTATTTCAGTGTGTTGCTCGAGACTGATGAAACTAGTGAAGGAAACACATCAAAATGTGCCAGCGAAGAAATAGACACAGGAGCAAAACAAAGCTGGTCTTTACTGGTGGTCATTAATGGCTGGTGTTGGTTGGGTTAGGGTTAAAACAGTGGATTCCAGAGATTGTGTGGTTTCCCACGCTCACAAACGCACCGTCCTGGCTGTTGGCGCCTCCCTCGTCAGCCGCTGACCGGCTGCTGAAGTTTGGATCATCAGGTCCTCACGGCCTCCTCCAGGCAGTAAACAGGAACAAAGGTCCAGAAGGCTGGTTGCCCTGGCGACACCTCCCTGCAGACAACCTGCTGGACAGGCCAACGAGGCTGGAACAGCCGACCCTCCTCAGGCAGAACAGGACTCGGAGGAGAAGGTTCTGTTTGTTTCGGCCTCACAGGTAAAACGTCGTCTCCAAAAGTCACATCCGGGTTTTTATAGTCATGTTATAACTGGAACCAAAGTCCGCTTTAATCTCAGAACAGCACCAGTGGAATAAAGGTCTGCGAAAACCCCTGAGAGTCCAGGGTCCCCATCTTGGATCCCACCCAGACCAGTCGGTCCTGTGATCAGTTGCTGCTCAAGGTCCCGATCATTGATCTCACCCCACCGTGGGAGGGAGGTCTCCAGCGCCTTAAATACCCTGACCCGGGGGCAGAGGGCAGGGGGTCAGGCTGGGCGGCCACCGTCCAGGGGCTGGTGTGGGGACGCCGGCGGGAGCAACACTGCGAGAGGCCCACAAAGAGCTAGCAGAGGAGCCCCCATGGAGCTGCCCGTCCTCAGTCACGGGGCCTGGATCAAGACCAGCAGGACGCCAACATACAGACGTCTGAAGAAAGTCCTCTGCACCAGGGTCAGGACAGACCAGCCTGGCCCTACAGGAGGCGGCTCAGGTGGTCCACCGAAGCCCTTGAGGACCTCCCCGGCTGAGCCAGGGCGTCCAGACGGCACACACTCACCTGGTGAGCTGCCACCTTCCGTCGGCCTGGGGGGGCGGTCGGCGCTGCCACGGACCGCCGTACAGGCCTTCGTTAAGGACTGTGTGTTTGCAGAGGGCCCCACACACACACACACACACACACACACACACACACGCACTACCTGGCGCCACGGCAACGTCAGGTTTCCGTGGTGAGGGCCAACTGGAAAGGTTATTGCAATGTTTCCCCGCGCAGCTAACTCGGGGGACAGGACTGGCAGGAAGTGTGTGTGTGTGTGTGTGTGTGTGTGTGTGTGTGGTCAGAAAGGAAACAGACTCTGAACGAGAGTGCGTCACCTGGGGACTCCAGAGCTTATCTGCACTCTCACCTGGCGTCACGCTCACTCGGCCGCTCGGAGAACTGTGATTATCTAAACCAGGTCTGAACGTCCTGTCCTAAAGGTTGGGCTCCATCCTGGGCCGCCTCTTATCTGTGGGCTCCAGGGGGGCCCTTTCATCCCGCCGCCGTCGGCCCTCAGATAACAAATGTCACGTTTGATCCTGAAACCATCGGTTAACATTTAAATTTGGTGTCTGTTGCCCAGCCAGAACCGCTGCCGGGCTCTCAGCCTTAGAACCGCTCCGTATGTGAGACAGGACGTGGAGCTGAACTGGTTTCAGCACGTCAGTGATTCAATGTTTCTTTAAAGAAACATTCTTTAACATTGTTTCTTTTAGAATAACCAGGATCTCAGCTGGAACCTGACGTTTCCGCTGCTTCGTCCAACCCTCTCACCTCTGAGACCAGCTCATCCTGTTCAGGCAGGTGAGCGGAAAGGTTCCGGCCTCCTGAGGACTTCAGCCCGGGTGGAAAACCTCTGTGGACACAACCGCTCCCCGGTCGCCCTCTGGCGGCGGCGCCCTGAACTGCAGCTGCCGCAACACCGCGCGTTTGCGCGCGTCATGACGTCACCTGTCTCACCGTCCAGTAACAGGAGACAGTGTCAGGTGACTCTGGCCTGGAGGTCACACCACTCACCTGTCTCACCCTCCAGTAACAGGAGACAGTGTCAGGTGACTCCGGCCTGGAGGTCGCACCACTCACCTGTCTCACCGTCCAGTAACAGGAGACAGTGTCAGGTGACTCTGGCCTGGAGGTCGCACCACTCACCTGTCTCACCCTTCACCGTCCAGTAACAGGAGACAGTGTCAGGTGACTCTGGCCTGGAGGTCGCACCACTCACCTGTCTCACCGTCCAGTAACAGGAGACAGTGTCAGGTGACTCTGGCCTGGAGGTCGCACCACTCACCTGTCTCACCCTCCAGTAACAGGAGACAGTGTCAGGTGACTCTGGCCTGGAGGTCGCACCACTCACCTGTCTCACCCTTCACCGTCCAGTAACAGGAGACAGTGTCAGGTGACTCTGGCCTGGAGGTCGCACCACTCACCTGTCTCACCCTCCACTGTCCAGTAACAGGAGACAGTGTCAGGTGACTCTGGCCTGGAGGTCACACCACTCACCTGTCTCACCTGTCTCACCCTCCAGTAACAGGAGACAGTGTCAGGTGACTCCGGCCTGGAGGTCGCACCACTCACCTGTCTCACCCTCCACCGTCCAGTAACAGGAGACAGTGTCAGGTGACTCTGGCCTGGAGGTCGCCACTCACCTGTCTCACCCTCCAGTAACAGGAGACAGTGTCAGGTGACTCCGGCCTGGAGGTCACACCACTCACCTGTCTCACCCTCCAGTAACAGGAGACAGTGTCAGGTGACTCCGGCCTGGAGGTCGCACCACTCACCTGTCTCACCGTCCAGTAACAGGAGACAGTGTCAGGTGACTCCGGCCTGGAGGTCGCACCACTCACCTGTCTCACCGTCCAGTAACAGGAGACAGTGTCAGGTGACTCTGGCCTGGAGGTCGCACCACTCACCTGTCTCACCGTCCAGTAACAGGAGACAGTGTCAGGTGACTCTGGCCTGGAGGTCGCACCACTCACCTGTCTCACCGTCCAGTAACAGGAGACAGTGTCAGGTGACTCCGGCCTGGAGGTCGCACCACTCACCTGTCTCACCCTCCACCGTCCAGTAACAGGAGACAGTGTCAGGTGACTCTGGCCTGGAGGTCACACCACTCACCTGTCTCACCCTCCAGTAACAGGAGACAGTGTCAGGTGACTCCGGCCTGGAGGTCACACCACTCACCTGTCTCACCCTCCACCCTCCAGTAACAGGAGACAGTGTCAGGTGACTCTGGCCTGGAGGTCGCACCACTCACCTGTCTCACCGTCCAGTAACAGGAGACAGTGTCAGGTGACTCTGGCCTGGAGGTCGCACCACTCACCTGTCTCACCGTCCAGTAACAGGAGACAGTGTCAGGTGACTCTGGCCTGGAGGTCGCACCACTCACCTGTCTCACCCTCCAGTAACAGGAGACAGTGTCATGTCAGGTGACTCTGGCCTGGAGGTCGCACCACTCACCTGTCTCACCCTCCAGTAACAGGAGACAGTGTCAGGTGACTCTGGCCTGGAGGTCGCACCACTCACCTGTCTCACCCTTCACCGTCCAGTAAGAGGAGACAGTGTCAGGTGACTCCGGCCTGGAGGTCGCACACCTCACTGTCTCACCTCCACCGTCCAGTAACAGGAGACAGTGTCAGGTGACTCTGGCTGGAGGTCGCACCACTCACCTGTCTCACTCCAGTAACAGGAGACAGTGTCAGGTGACTCTGGCCTGGAGGTCGCACCACTCACCTGTCTCACCCTCCAGTAACAGGAGACAGTGTCAGGTGACTCCGGCCTGGAGGTCGCACCACTCACCTGTCTCACCGTCCAGTAACAGGAGACAGTGTCAGGTGACTCTGGCCTGGAGGTCGCACCACTCACCTGTCTCACCCTTCACCGTCCAGTAAGAGGAGACAGTGTCAGGTGACTCCGGCCTGGAGGTCGCACCACTCACCTGTCTCACCCTCCACCGTCCAGTAACAGGAGACAGTGTCAGGTGACTCTGGCCTGGAGGTCGCACCACTCACCTGTCTCACCCTCCAGTAACAGGAGACAGTGTCAGGTGACTCTGGCCTGGAGGTCGCACCACTCACCTGTCTCACCCTCCAGTAACAGGAGACAGTGTCAGGTGACTCCGGCCTGGAGGTCGCACCACTCACCTGTCTCACCGTCCAGTAACAGGAGACAGTGTCAGGTGACTCTGGCTGGCCTGGAGGTCGCACCACTCACCTGTCTCACCCTTCACCGTCAGTAAGAGGAGACAGTGTCAGGTGACTCTGGCCTGGAGGTCGCACCACTCACCTGTCTCACCGTCCAGTAACAGGAGACAGTGTCAGGTGACTCCGGCCTGGAGGTCACACCACTCACCTGTCTCACCCTCCAGTAAGAGGAGACAGTGTCAGGTGACTCTGGCCTGGAGGTCGCACCACTCACCTGTCTCACCCTTCACCGTCCAGTAAGAGGAGACAGTGTCAGGTGACTCTGGCCTGGAGGTCGCACCACTCACCTGTCTCACCCTCCACCGTCCAGTAACAGGAGACAGTGTCAGGTGACTCCGGTCTGGAGGTCGCACCACTCACCTGTCTCACCCTTCACCGTCCAGTAACAGGAGACAGTGTCAGGTGACTCCGGTCTGGAGGTCGCACCACTCACCTGTCTCACCCTCCACCGTCCAGTAACAGGAGACAGTGTCAGGTGACTCTGGCCTGGAGGTCGCACCACTCACCTGTCTCACCGTCCAGTAACAGGAGACAGTGTCAGGTGACTCTCACCTGTCTCACCACCCCAGTAACAGGAGACAGTGTCAGGTGACTCCGGTCTGGAGGTCGCACCACTCACCTGTCTCACCGTCCAGTAACAGGAGACAGTGTCAGGTGACTCTGGCCTGGAGGTCGCACCACTCACCTGTCTCACCCTTCACCGTCCAGTAACAGGAGACAGTGTCAGGTGACTCCGGCCTGGAGGTCGCACCACTCACCTGTCTCACCCTTCACCGTCCAGTAACAGGAGACAGTGTCAGGTGACTCTGGCCTGGAGGTCGCACCACTCACCTGTCTCACCCTTCACCGTCCAGTAACAGGAGACAGTGTCAGGTGACTCCGGCCTGGAGGTCGCACCACTCACCTGTCTCACCCTCCAGTAACAGGAGACAGTGTCAGGTGACTCTGGCCTGGAGGTCGCACCACTCACCTGTCTCACCCTCCAGTAACAGGAGACAGTGTCAGGTGACTCTGGCCTGGAGGTCGCACCACTCACCTGTCTCACCCTCCAGTAACAGGAGACAGTGTCAGGTGACTCTGGCCTGGAGGTCGCACCACTCACCTGTCTCACCCTCCAGTAACAGGAGACAGTGTCAGGGTTCCTGCCGCTGGGTTAAATGACCTGGTGCACGGGCGCCGGTCGGTTCACCGGGCACGGGCGCCGGTTGGTTCACCGTGCACGAGCGCCGGTCGGTTCACCGTGCACGAGCGCCGGTCGGTTCACCGTGCACGGCTACTCTCTTTGGACACCTCGTTAAAAACATGGTCGGCCTTTAGAAAAGTTGAATTACCGCGCAGCAAATTCCACTGCAGGGCGTGTTTACAGAGTTAGCTTGGGAGAATAAACACGAGCACATTTTCAAGCTGTTCTGTGCAGCCGTTACCGTGGGAACCTGAACGGACTGTATGTATAAAGGATCTAGTTGACCTGGCGAGGGGGGGCGACCAGGGGTCAGAGGGGGCAGAAACGAAGCAGGAATTCAAACAATCAGCAAATGAAAGCTTTATTTTTTTCTGCCAACAGTCCTGCAGCCACTCCAGGAGGGGGGGCGGTTGGATCCTCTCCGCTCGGACTCCCCGGAGCTTCCTGGCTCCCTGTGTTTGTGTGTGTGGGGGGGGGGGGTCATGAGTAACGGCTGCAGTGAGTCACAGGAGTCGGTGTTTCTGTCAGAGGGAGCTGCAGCTGTGACACATGTGGCCTTTTAAAGACGCTCCGCACGAAATCCGTTACGATTGAAGGTTCCCGGCGGCTCCTTAGTCAACCGAGGCGTCCACACATTTATTCACTTGGTCAACGCCAGAGCTGAACTGGTTAATCTGGTCAAAGTGGCCAGTGGATCCTGGTGAAGTGTCAGGCTAGTTTTATCTCTTAGATTTAACACAGGAGCTTGACCTTGGTTGACCTTTGCTTTGGAAAAAGGTGGCTGGAAATAGAGGGATGGCTGTGCTGGTGCTGGTGCTGGTGCTGGGGGGGGGGGGGGGGCAGGAGGGCAGCACAGGGACACACAGACTGGACCACTCAGGTGTTATTATTGATCCCACAGCTGACAACAAACAGGAACAAACATTTTATACATTCCGCTTGTTCAAGTCATCCCACACTTCCCGTTTTTCCATAATCCCCACCCCCCCTTTAAGGCATCTCGACAGAAACGGCGGCGTGATCAGTCAGGGTGGGCGCACGCACAGACGTGCACGTTTATATAGAGGACATACAGCTGCAGGGTGCTGGGCAGACTGGGAGGGTCGGCCCGTCAAAAGTACCAGAGAACCCTGCTCAGCACCCCCCCAACACAGACATCCTGAGATTAAAGCCCCCCCCCCAACACAGACATCCTGAGATTAAAGCCCCCCCACAGCAGAGCAACAGCAAACCTTAGATCCATCGAGACAGTGGTGGGAAACATAGAAGCCGTTTATTTCAAGCACAATTCCAAAAATCACGTCATCAAAGCTCTGGAAGGGAAGTGAGCCAAGCGGGGCAACAGCTGCGGATCTGCCCCGACGGGGGATTGAACCAGCAACCTTTGGAGGTAAGAGATCTTCCTCCTGAGGGGGGACTCTGAGCGTGGTTCCACGTCCTGCTCACTATCACAATAAGAGCAGGTTTGTTCCGAACAAGCACAAAAGCAGGAGATTTAAAGGACATCTGGAGCATTCTCAGGATTTTGGAAGAGGATCCCAACTAGAACCAGCTACTGGAGCCCACCCAACGTCTGGAGATCCCAACTAGAACCAGCTACTGGAGCCCACCCAACGTCTGGAGATCCCAACTAGAACCAGCTACTGGAGCCCACCCAACGTCTGGAGATCCCAACTAGAACCAGCTACTGGAGCCCACCCAACGTCAGGAGATCCCAACTAGAACCAGCTACTGGAGCCCAACCAACGTCTGGAGATCCCAACTAGAACCAGCTACTGGAGCCCAACCAACGTCTGGAGATCCAACTAGAACCAGCTACTGGAGCCCAACCAACGTCTGGAGATCCCAACTAGAACCAGCTACTGGAGCCCACCAACGTCTGGAGATCCCAACTAGAACCAGCTACTGGAGCCCAACCAACGTCTGGAGATCCCAACTAGAACCAGCTACTGGAGCCCAACCAACGTCTGGAGATCCCAACTAGAACCAGCTACTGGAGCCCAACCAACGTCTGGAGATCCCAACTAGAACCAGCTACTGGAGCCCAACCAACGTCTGGAGATCCCAACTAGAACCAGCTACTGGAGCCCAACCACGTCTGGAGATCCCAACTAGAACCAGCTACTGGAGCCCAACCAACGTCTGGAGATCCCAACTAGAACCAGCTACTGGAGCCCACCCAACGTCTGGAGATAAATACTTAAATAGTTAAAGCAAATGTGGCTTCTAGTCCTGCACTCTGATCACGTGCCCCTGAGCAAACCTCCACCCTCCTGGACCTGAAGGGGCTGGTCCTGGTCCTGCTCCCCGCTAAGGTCAAGGCCCCTCCTGCAGAAGCTCCACCCTGACGCCCCGTTGGGCCCCCGTCCACCGGCTCCCCCCCCCCCCTCTGGATCGAGGATCCAAACGCACTCCGGATGGGAAAGGCTGGGTTGTGTAGCGGGAGAGGCCGATCAGCTCAGGGGCAACATGGCCGAACATCTGCACTACAGGGGTGGGCTGAAGCCCCCGGGGGGGCCCTGAGCTGACCTCCATCGCCCATCATCATCACCCCAAGTGCACCCAGAGCTTATTGAGAGCCTCAGGAGTCGGGAGGAGCTGTGGCTGTTTTAAAGCTGGTACTGGTCCAACACACCCCAGCACCGCCCCCCCCCCCCCCCCCCCACGCCACGGCTCAGCCTGGACGAACCAAAGCGCGACCCCCAAACGACCCAGAGAGGAGCAAAGGGTGAAGGAGCCCACACGCTAAAGCTTTCTCAGGGAGGAGGAGCAACTATTTACAAAGTTGCCTGGGTCAGACGGGACAACCAATGGGGGGGGCAGGAGACTGTTGCCGCAGCAACGGGAAATGACAGCATGTGTGAAATACTTAAAACAGAGATAAATCTTAACAGGAAGTAAAACTAAAAAAAATAATAAGACACACGTGGCGTTCCAGCAATAAAGGCAACTACTTGCAATCAAGGAGAACTCTCCGACTTTAGAGGCAACTAAGAGCGTCCCAGCCCGGCCACTGGGGGGCGGGGGGGGGGGGGCTGGGCAGGAGGGGGGCAGAGCGTCCCAGCCCGGTCACTTGGGGGCGGGGGGGCTGGGCAGGAGGGGGGCAGAGCGGTCGTCGGTGGTGGTTCGTTTGAGTTTAATGCTTCTGATCTGTGACAGCAGACCTCCTCCTCCTCCTCCTCCTCCTCCTCCTCCTCCTCCTCCCCCCGTCTGGCTCGTTGGCTCCAGGCCCCCAGTGGAGGATGAGGGGGCCCGGGGCCGAGGAGGAGCACCGAGGCCCCCGCTGGTGGAGGAGTCTCCCGCGGACACCAAGACCTGGAGCTGAGCCTGCTGCTGCTGCTGGAACAGCTTCTGCTTCTGCTGCTGGCTCAGGGGCAGCTGGTACTGGCTCTGGCTCTGGCTCTGGCTCTGGCTCTGGCTCTGGCTCTGGTACTGGCTCTGGCTCTGGTGGGGGTGGGGGTGGGGGTTCAGGCCGTACTGCTGCACGGGGGGGTTCACCTGCAGCTGCTGCTGCTGCTGCTGCAGCGCTCTGTGCTGCTGGAGCTGCTGACTCCTGGAGTTGATCTGCTGGTATTTTATGCTGCTCTCCTCCGCTGGCTGGGGGGGGACGGTGGGCACGGCAACAGGGATGGGCATGTGGCCGGGGATGAGCTGGTAGTACGGGGAGGAGCAGGGACCCAAGGCACTGAGGCTCTGGGTGGAGGTGCAGAGTTTACTGTAACCCAAGCCCCCCGGTCCTCCAGCAGAGGGCGCTATGAAGACGTTCTCCTCGCTGCCGCGGGGAATCTGGGGGGTGGAGATGGGGATGGGGACCCCCCCGCTGATGGTCCCCCTGCGGTACGCCGGCTTGGAGGAGGGTTTGCGCCTGATTGTGGCCGTGTGGGACGGCAGCTGGTGTCCGGGTCGGCCCGCGGCGTCGGGCTCGGCCAGCAGGCTGACGGTGGAGGTGGGCCGCTTGGACTGGGCCAACTTCCTGAACTGGAGACTCAGGTCGGAGTTCCGCGGGATGGTGGAGGATTTGTCAAAGTTGGTGCCGTGAGAGAGGTGATGGAGGGAGTCCACATCTCCGTGGAGAGAGATGGACTCATAGTCGGCTAGAGGGGGGGGAGAGGGGGGAGATGGTGGCATTAGTGGTATTTGTGTATCCTGACGCACCTTTAACAGGTCTGACTAAAACATCCCACATGCTACTAAACAACTTTAGCACCTTGGAAACAAAGAAGAAAAAACAGGCAGCAATTTGGGGATCTAAAACTCATTAACAGAGGGGGGGGAGAGAGAGAGAGAGGGAGGGGGGAGAGAGAGAGAGAGGGGGGAGAGAACAGAGAAGCTACCAGAACGTGTCAGCAGGTCTGCTGGGGATCTAAATCTCTCTGCTTTAACAGCCCAGCCAGTGTGTACATGAATCACTACAGCGGTGGTTAACACTTCCCAACTCTGCGTTTATTTGGAAACCAAAGGGGCAGGAAAGGATGTGTGGGACGAGTGTGTGGGACGAGTGTGTGGGACGAGTGTGTGGGACGAGTGTGTGGGACGAGTGTGTGGGACGAGTGTGTGGGACGAGTGTGTGGGACATGCACTTTAAGGGGTTTTTAGCAAGCAGGAGGCTGGAGAAGCACAAAGAGACGGGTAGTCAGAGACCTACCATAGAGGGAAGGTTCTCTCTTTACCACTGGAAGAGAAGGAAGCAAGGACATTTACCAGATTAGCCGAGGGGGGGGGGAGAGAAAAGAGAGAGGGGGGGAGAGGGGGGAGAGAACAGAGGAGCTACCAGAACGTGTCAGCAGGTCTGCTGGGGATCTAAATCTCTCTGCTTTAACAGCCCAGCCAGCGGTGGTTAACACTTCCAAACTCTGCGTTTATTTGGAAACCAAAGGGGCAGGAAAGGATGTGTGGGACGAGTGTGTGGGACGAGTGTGTGGGACGAGTGTGTGGGACAAGTGTGTGGGACAAGTGTGTGGGACAAGTGTGTGGGACGAGTGTGTGGGACGAGTGTGTGGGACGAGTGTGTGGGACAAGTGTGTGGGACGAGTCCACATGCACTTTAAGGGGTTTTCTTAGCAAGCAGGAGGCTGGAGAAGCACAAAGAGACGGGTAGTCAGAGACCTACCATAGAGGGAAGGTTCTCTCTTTACCACTGGAAGAGAAGGAAGCAAGGACATTTACCAGATTAGCCGAGGGGGGGGGGAGAGAAAAGAGAGAGGGGGGGAGAGGGGGGAGAGAACAGAGGAGCTACCAGAACGTGTCAGCAGGTCTGCTGGGGATCTAAATCTCTCTGCTTTAACAGCCCAGCCAGCGGTGGTTAACACTTCCAAACTCTGCGTTTATTTGGAAACCAAAGGGGCAGGAAACGATGTGTGGGACGAGTGTGTGGGACGAGTGTGTGGGACAAGTGTGTGGGACAAGTGTGTGGGACAAGTGTGTGGGACGAGTGTGTGGGACGAGTGTGTGGGACGAGTGTGTGGGACAAGTGTGTGGGACGAGTCCACATGCACTTTAAGGGGTTTTCTTAGCAAGCAGGAGGCTGGAGAAGCACAAAGAGACGGGTAGTCAGAGACCTACCATAGAGGGAAGGTTCTCTCTTTACCACTGGAAGAGAAGGAAGCAAGGACATTTACCAGATTAGCCGAGGGGGGGGGGAGAGAAAAGAGAGAGGGGGGGAGAGGGAGGGAGAGGGGGGAGGGAGGGAGGGAGGGAGGGGGGGGGAGCAGAGGTCCTACCGTGCGAGTGTATGGTGTCCTCCGAGCAGGACGGGGTGGTGGTCTGGGTGCTGTAGCCGCTGGAGCAGTGCAGAGAATCTCTGCTGCTCCTGGAAGCGTCCGAGCTCAGCGCCGCCAGAGACAGGGTCAGCTGGTCCTGGGCCGCACCCGCCTGAGCAGAGGGGGAACCAGCACACCTGTAGTCCCAGAACAGTCTGCAGAGTCCACAGATGAAGGCACTCACCTTCCCAGACGTGGACATGGCTCGGAGTCTGTCCCCATGGTGGACGTAAGCACTGAGCGGGGGGGCAGACAGCCCGTTCTCCGTCTCACCCATGCCCCCCGATGCCAGCTGACTGACGGGGTTGGCGCCATCCTGCGATAAAGAGGGAGTATTAGGAAGTTAAAGTCATCGGATCTCTCGGGAGCCAGCGAGGGTCCAGCGGCTACGCGAGGTCCACGTCACTGACGCCACCATGAAGCAACACACAGGAGAGATGATCCACAGCAACGGGGGTGCTGACAGTACGGACATCCTGATGGGCTCCAACACACAGGGACAGGGACAGGGACAGGGACAGGGACAGGGACAGGGACAGGCCAGGGGACACACAGGGACAGGGGACGCAGGACACAGGGACAGCGGACGCTCACACCTCTGGTGCTAGGACACAACAAGCCTGAGCGCTCTCCACAGACGTCAACACACGACATTGGGATGGAATGGGAAAGGTGGGATTTGATTCCATTTCTCACAGCGATCGGTGCCCTGCGGTTACCGCGGCGACCCGCCGGGGGGCGGTGGCCGCGGCCAGCGGCGTAACCGTGGTGACCGTGGTGACCGAGGCGAGCAGGGGAGTTGCCTTCGCTGAGGGAGCGGCGGGTTTCCTCAGGGCGGCTGGGGAGCGAGGGGGGCTACACAGGAAAGGTTAGAGCCAGTCTGGTCAGAGCGCCGGGGGGCAGGGGCGTGCGTGCAGGGGCGTGCGTGCCGGGGCGTGCGTGCCACGCCACGAGTGGCTCCTAGTGAGGAGGCAACATCCAAGCAAGCGCTGCGTCGCTAGCATCATTCTCAAAGAAGATATGAGCAGTTAGCATGTGTTTCATCTACAGCGTTGCCTTCACTGTCATTCCAAAGGATGGGAATTTTAGCTTTCTGGCCCTGTAAAATCTGCCAAACGGTCAATATGCCAAAACAAGCCAAAGGAAATAAACCAGCAGAGAGATTACAGGAAGGCCGGACGGTTCTGAGAAGAAAGCGAATGTAAAGCAGCTTCTGAAACCGTTCCAAAGCTTTTACCTGGAGATGAAACCCGTCCACGGTGCAGCCGATGGAGTCCAAGGAGGGGACGTGTCTCACCGACCCCGACTGGTAGCTGGGGACGACACAGAGCCTGGCATTAAACACAACAGACACCTGTGGAGCGGCGCCACAGACGCTTCACACGTGCTGGCGCCACCACCCCTCCGTACAGCGCCGTACTGGACGTCAGGAAGTGGGCCGGACTTGGACGCGCGCGTCCTAACGAGCCCCCTCACGGGGACCTCCTGTTCCGTGTGCACGTGGGTGCTGCTGCTCACCTGCTGATGCTGCTCTTCCTGGACAGCGTGCTGCTCGGAGATGCAGGAGGGGTCTGGTAGGTGTAGTTAAACTCAGAGCCTTTGAGGTCCAAAATGACCTTGGACACATCAGAACATCAGAACATCAACCCGCGCACGCCCTCGTGCACATACTGAGAATCAGCACTACTATCAGGACGCTCTAGATGTTGCATCCGGAGGAAAGAAAGTGTCATGTGACCCAACAAATCCTGACTGTGATGATCTCCGTGAGCAGAAACCTCGATGACATCATGAAGAAGATGATGATGATGAAGGTTCCTACCTGTTCGCTGGCTGCTGGGAGTTTATTGGGCTCGGCCGTCAGGTGGATCAGATCTTCCAGGATGGTCTGCAGGTGGGTGACCTCCCCCAGCATGTTGATCTCATGGTCCTGCACACATGGGACGGAGAAGGTGAGGTTCCTGGCCGAGCGTGGGCCGGAGGAGGCCGTGCGAGCGGCACCGACCAGCACGGGCTTCAGCATGCTCACGAAGCTGCAGTAGCGCGCCCGCTCCTCCACCAGCGCCCTGCACACCGCCCGCTTCTCCGTCTCCTCCAGGACGGCGTAGCGCACGTTGACGTCCTGCAGTGCGCTGTCCAGCTGGCCCCGAGCTTGGTCCTTCCCTAGAGGAGGGCGAATCCATCAGGAAACGAGCCGGAATAAACCACGTCGCAGGAAACAAACAAGGCGAAGCTAAAAGGGAACAGCCGCCGACCCCATGTGGAAGAACCAGCCTGGACAGAAGGTGCTGCACCACCCAGGTGTCACCAGCAGGCGGCACTACACGACCGAACCCGGCTTTACAGGGGTCCGATCACTCACATCACACGGGTGTTGGTGGCTGGGTGACGGAGATAATTAATGATTTGGATAAATTCACCATTTCAGCGCTTCTCTATGTGTCTGCACTTAGTGATCAAGATGGCTGAAGAATGACCCAGAAATGGAGATGAAGAAGGGGAAATCTCATATTATTATTGAGTTATTAGACGGGGAACAGGACGCTAAGCTGGTGCAGCTCAACATGTGGCATCTTCTCAAAGAGCCAGGACCCTGGCTGGGAATGCCCCAGGTTCTGAGGGAGTCAAAGGAACCCAAACGGGTCAGGCGGAGGTAGGTGCTCTTACCTTTTTTCACCTTCTTCTGCAGTTTGATGGTGTCTGAAGACTTCTTCTTGATGTCCGCTCTGGCCTTTTTGTACTCTGATAAACAAGGACAAGAAAGCACAGCGTGAGCAGGAGGCCACGCGCACGTGTCTGCGCACGTGGCCCGCCGGCGTACCTTTGGCGTGGTCCTTGTCCAGCTGACCGGCCCCTTTCTTCCACTCCTCCATCTTCAACTCCAGAGGGGTGATGAGGCTCTCTGAAAGGGCCCTGGGCAAGACAAAGGGAGAGCGTTGAGCCCTCAGAACAGCACGCCGTCTCCCCCCAAAGCCAAGCGTGTCTTACGTGGTGAACAGCTTCAGCTTGGACTCGATGCTGCGGTGTCTCATGCACATCCTGGTCAATGCCGAGCCGATGTCCTTGGTGGCGCCTGGAAGACACAGGCGGGAGCAAAGCAGATACCGGGTGACTGGTCTGGTGGGGGAGGGGTGGCGACACCTCCGGCTCAAACCCTCAGAGCGGGGCTACAAACCCCGGTCGGGGTCCAGGGGACCCGGCCGTCGGGGTCCAGGGGACCGGCTGGGCGGGGTCCAGGGGACCCGGCTGGGCGGGGTCCAGGGAAACGGGGCGAGCCATCGTAGCCAGTAACGTCGATTTAAAAAGACGAGCACATCTCTGAGAGAAAATGTCTGATCTCGAGGCCACAAGCAGTTACAGTGGAACATTTGAGGCAAGCAGTAGGCTGTGGAGGTGTGTGTGTGTGTGTGTGTGTGTGTGTGTGTGTGTGTGCGCGTGGGAGGGAGGGAGGGAGGG
This sequence comes from Takifugu flavidus, assembly GCF_003711565.1. Classification (NCBI taxonomy): domain Eukaryota; kingdom Metazoa; phylum Chordata; class Actinopteri; order Tetraodontiformes; family Tetraodontidae; genus Takifugu; species Takifugu flavidus. The sequence continues at coordinate 14,066,855 of NC_079523.1, read as the reverse complement.
AGGGAGGGGGGGGAGGGGGGGGAGGGAGAGATTAGTGGCTAATAAAGTTGCATCCAAGAACTGTAACACGATTAAGACCTCATGACCAGTGTTGTAATGCAACAATAGTGTGTGCGTGCATGAGCAACACACTATTGGCACCTTACTCACCGCCCATGGTGAAATAAGGTTTGTTACAGAATTCATCCAAACCCTTATTAACACCTTATAAATGAATCCTAAAGCAGGAAGAGCCTCAAGAACAGGACTGAAGAGGGTGATCCTAGCTAGACACGTTTCATCTGATCTACTTTGTTTAAGGGGCGGTCGCCATGGCAACAGCCCGGCGTCAACGGCGACTCTCCTGGTGTCGTTGGCGTCTGAGCCTGAGTCACCGCTGAGCGTTTCTCTGTATAAACACACAGGCCATAAAGGCCGGCGGCATGGTTCTGATCTGGGGGGGGCAGGAAGCACCGTTGGATCTCTATCTCCTCCTCTATCTCCCCTCTATCTCCCCCTCCATCTCTCCCTCCCTCCATCCATCCCAGTTTGCTCTTTCTCTTCCCTCTCTTCCCTCTCTTCTTTCCCTTTGGTGGCCGATCACAGCCAAAACAGCCATTCTTGGCCCCCGATGCACGAGTGTGAGCAGAGCGCTGGGTAGACGAGCGCAGACATGAGCGCTGGCGTGTGCACGTGCACGTGCAGGTGCAGAGTGCGTGGGTGAAGCGATCAAGGTGTGGCGAGGTGTGTTTGCCTGATTTCCCTGCCCCTCCCTGTCCTGGCTGAGGGCTCGTCTGGGACAGAAGCGCCGATGAACGCTGACGTGATGATCAAAGGCTGTTGCGCAACCTCCTCGAACATGAATGGCTCCATGTCGCCGGAGACCGTCGTTTGATCCTCTTACTCATTGCTAAAGGTCAAAGGTCAAAACATCAGCCGTGTGGCTTATGAAGCCAAGGATGGAGAGTAACAGGACATGTGCCAGACGCTGAGACCTGGCCTCTGATGCTGGCCCAGGCCAACGCCGCTCCACCTGAGGGGCGCCCCGGGGGCACCACGCGGCTCCTGGGGGTCCGTTTGCCCTGTTTTTAGGACCGGGCCGCAGCGACCAGCTTGGACGGCCACGTTCAGACATGCGATGTGAACAGACCGACCCAAAAAGGCCCATCTGAGGCCTGCGGTGGGGAGCACAGGCAGCCAAAGGCTGAGACAATAAAACACAGCTGGCGCCCGACGCCGCCGCACCGCGCACGGAGCCGCGTCACATGACACTGCTGCAAGCCTGGGTTGGACCGGTGCCGCCGGGCGCTCAGATTCCTGCACACCTGTTCTGGTTGGGCCCTCTATTGCCTGGAGGCCTGCTCCCATGTGAGGAGGGCTCAGAAGCACTGGGAATCAGCCCGGCCCTCCCTCAGCCTCATCCGGCCACTTTCAATACGACTGTGATGGGGAAAACACACCAATGATTCTCTGGTTTGTTTGTTCTGCACTGTTCAACCCTAATCCATCCATGGATCCTGTAAAAACTCTAAAATGGACACACAAATCCATCTTTTAACAACAACAACAACAACAACAACAACAACAACGTTTAAGCTGATAGATGAGGCCAACATTTATTTATTTGGGCCTGTCAAAGAGACTTTGAACGTAGTATATGACGGTGTGTGTGCGTGTGTGTGTGTGTGGTGTGTGTGTGTGTGTGTGCGTGGGAGGGAGGGAGGGAGGGAGGGGGGGGGGGGGGGGGGGGGGGAGGGAGAGATTAGTGGCTAATAAAGTTGCATCCAAGAACTGTAACACGATTAAGACCTCATGACCAGTGTTGTAATGCAACAATAGTGTGTGCGTGCATGAGCAACACACTATTGGCACCTTACTCACCGCCCATGGTGAAATAAGGTTTGTTACAGAATTCATCCAAACCCTTATTAACACCTTATAAATGAATCCTAAAGCAGGAAGAGCCTCAAGAACAGGACTGAAGAGGGTGATCCTAGCTAGACACGTTTCATCTGATCTACTTTGTTTAAGGGGCGGTCGCCATGGCAACAGCCCGGCGTCAACGGCGACTCTCCTGGTGTCGTTGGCGTCTGAGCCTGAGTCACCGCTGAGCGTTTCTCTGTATAAACACACAGGCCATAAAGGCCGGCGGCATGGTTCTGATCTGGGGGGGGCAGGAAGCACCGTTGGATCTCTATCTCCTCCTCTATCTCCCCTCTATCTCCCCCTCCATCTCTCCCTCCCTCCATCCATCCCAGTTTGCTTTCTCTTCCCTCTCTTCCCTCTCTTCTTTCCCTTTGGTGGCCGATCACAGCCAAAACAGCCATTCTTGGCCCCCGATGCACGAGTGTGAGCAGAGCGCTGGGTAGACGAGCGCAGACATGAGCGCTGGCGTGTGCACGTGCACGTGCAGGTGCAGAGTGCGTGGGTGAAGCGATCAAGGTGTGGCGAGGTGTGTTTGCCTGATTTCCCTGCCCCTCCCTGTCCTGGCTGAGGGCTCGTCTGGGACAGAAGCGCCGATGAACGCTGACGTGATGATCAAAGGCTGTTGCGCAACCTACTCGAACATGAATGGCTCCATGTCGCCGGAGACCGTCGTTTGATCCTCTTACTCATTGCTAAAGGTCAAAGGTCAAAACATCAGCCGTGTGGCTTATGAAGCCAAGGATGGAGAGTAACAGGACATGTGCCAGACGCTGAGACCTGGCCTCTGATGCTGGCCCAGGCCAACGCCGCTCCACCTGAGGGGCGCCCCGGGGGCACCACGCGGCTCCTGGGGGTCCGTTTGCCCTGTTTTTAGGACCGGGCCGCAGCGACCAGCTTGGACGGCCACGTTCAGACATGCGATGTGAACAGACCGACCCAAAAAGGCCCATCTGAGGCCTGCGGTGGGGAGCACAGGCAGCCAAAGGCTGAGACAATAAAACACAGCTGGCGCCCGACGCCGCCGCACCGCGCACGGAGCCGCGTCACATGACACTGCTGCAAGCCTGGGTTGGACCGGTGCCGCCGGGCGCTCAGATTCCTGCACACCTGTTCTGGTTGGGCCCTCTATTGCCTGGAGGCCTGCTCCCATGTGAGGAGGGCTCAGAAGCACTGGGAATCAGCCCGGCCCTCCCTCAGCCTCATCCGGCCACTTTCAATACGACTGTGATGGGGAAAACACACCAATGATTCTCTGGTTTGTTTGTTCTGCACTGTTCAACCCTAATCCATCCATGGATCCTGTAAAAACTCTAAAATGGACACACAAATCCATCTTTTAACAACAACAACAACAACAACAACAACAACGTTTAAGCTGATAGATGAGGCCAACATTTATTTATTTGGGCCTGTCAAAGAGACTTTGAACATAGTATATGACGGTGTGTGTGTGTGTGTGTGCGTGCGTGTGTGTGTGCTGCAGGCAGGAACTAATTGCTGTAAGCACTTTGTGCGTTTGTGTTCTGACGTGTCTAATGGAATCCAGAACTGAATGGACAAAACCTGAGAGAAAAATGTGACCTGACAAGATCAGGCAGATTTGGTGTGAGAACACGAACATGTGTGTTGTTTTGGGTTGGCACCTGTTGCGGTTCAGCGCTGAGCAGCAGCTCGGCCTCTTTTATCTGGCACTATTGTTAGTCCCCTGTCCCCTGTCCCCATAGGGAGCGTCCACCCGCTAGTGCTGCACTACTGACGCTAACACGGCTAAGTGTTGTGTTTGGGTTCATCCAGCTGCTGGACCTGATTGGGTGGAACAGAAAACACACACCCACACATATAAAGGTGCCTCTTTCCCAGAAGAATGCCAGTGATTTTATTCTTATCTTTGATTTTTCAGCCGTGTTGTGAATGAACTGAGCAGGTGATCAGACAGCGTAGGGAAGAGAACTCCCTGGTCCCTGAAGTCACACAAAGAATTTCCTAAGAGAGTCTCTAATGCATCCAGTCAGCAGCCAGTGGGAAGTCTTGTGATGTGTGTTCACGTGACTGGGAATTTGGCCTTTGTGTGAATTCTTTGAGGACCCCATGATGCCAAAAACGTCAAGGATTGGATGGCTGGTGGGGAAAGCAGTCATGAGGAGTCAGCAGAGAAGGACCTGCTTCCCAAACCAGCTGACTGGGCCACATTTAGTATCGAGCTGTAATTCAGTGAAGATGTGTGTGTGTGTGTGTTTAAGTAGAACAAATGCACTTTGGACCAAAGTTGGACAGGAAAGGAGGACGGATGATCAATCAGGGTCAAAGTTTGGCATCGATTCATGAGTAAACAGGCGGCCGTGTGTTCATCAAAGCTCCGTCGACCACCAACAGACCAAAGGAGCAACGCAGGGAGACACGGCCGACCCCCCTTCTGGGTCCGGTCCATCATTATATCAGAGGTGTCGTATGAAAGCCTTTACACATCATCCCAAAGGAGGAGGAAAACATCAGCGGTCCTCACTATTATATTAGAATCTGCTGCTAACAGATCCTCACATGTCAGCAGTCATGTGGGATCCACCCTGACGCGGGTCACATGACTGGCCTCTCTGGCCACTGCAACGGCTTTGCACCGCTAACACGTGAACGGCTCCATCCGCGATATGATGCATATGACGCAGGAGAGCCGGGCCAGTCTTCCAGCACGCCAAAAGAGCGTTGCGGTCACGGAGAAACGCGGAATATTCGAGGCTTTTCTGCTGGCATGTCGGGATAAATCCAGGATTAGGCTGATCAACGGGTCTGAACTTGTGGTGGACAAACCCAGAAAAGAACCACGGGCAGGAACCAGGGCACAATGCCAGTTTAAAGACTCCAAATATTGTCTCTTGCTGGTTCTTTATTTTAAAAACAATCTGCACAGGTATCACCGTGGTAACCAATCACCCGGCTCACAATGTGCAGACGGGTCCGACCGGTCCTGAGAGGCACGTAGCCTTTGGCTACCGAGTTATACAACAGGCTGGTGTTGTTAAACGCTGCTGGGCCGGGTCGTCCCTCTGGGGGAGACGGACCCGAGCGTGACGGAGAGCAGCCAACGGACATGTGGACTTCCCTGAACTCCGCTTCATCCTTCCCACGCGTCTGTGGGTGACGCAGCAGCAACGTGCACGCTCTCCCGGCAGGACTGAAGCGAGCCTGACGGAGCACGTCTGCAGCAGAGGGTGTCCGTGATTCACCGCCCACACACACGCACACACACACACACACACACACGCACACACACGCTGTGTCGCTGGGATTCCTGAAAACACAGCTTCCTCCTTACAGAAGCTGCACGCCACCGTCTCAACAAGCCCCAGCACACTCTCACACACACACACACCACACACACACACACACACACACACGCCAGATCTATTCCCAACGGCAGGGAGTCATTGTTGGTCCTTTCTGGATGGTTTTGGTTGAACTCCGCTCTACAGCTTCATTGTGCTGGGTATCAGTTTAATGGAGTAAACGTGTCTATTTATACACAATAAGCAAAGTATATGAGTAACGGATTAAAGCTCTTTTCAGCAGGACTTTAAGGCACCGTGATAAAGTGTCGTCCATTTGAAACACGTGAGGGTGGGAGGACACTTACCCTAACCCTCTAACCCTAACCTAACCCTAACCTAACTCTAACCCTAATGCTAACCCTAACCCTAACCTAACCCTAACCTAACTCTAACCCTAATGCTAACCCTAACCCTAACCTAACCCTAATCCTAACCTAACCCTAATCCTAATGCTAACCCTAATCCTAATGCTAACCCTAACTCCAACCCTAACCCTAACCCTAACCTAACCCTAATCCTAATGCTAACCCTAACTCCAACCCTAACCCTAACCCTAACTCTAACCCTAACCTAACCCTCTAACCCTAATCTAACCCTAACCTAACCCTAACTCTAACCCTCTAACCCTACCCTAACCCAACCCTAACCCTAACTCTAACCCTAACCTAACCCTAATCTAACTCAAACCCTAACCTAACCCTAGCCCCTAAACCCTAACCTAACCCTAATCTAACCCAAACCCTAACCTAACCCTAACTCTAACCCTAACCTAACCCTAACTCTAATCTAACCCTAACCCTAATCTAACCCAAACCCTAACCTAACCCTAGCCCTCTAACCCTAACCTAACCCTAATCTAACCCAAACCCTAACCTAACCCTAACTCTAACCCTGACCTAACCCTAACTCTAATCGAACCCTAACCCGAATCTAACCCAAACCCTAACCGAACCCTAACGCGAACCCTAACCGAACCCGAACGCTAACCCGAAGCGAACCCTAACCGAAGCGAACCCAACCCCGAACCAACACGAACTCTAACCCTAACCTAAGCGAACCCGAACCCGAAGCGAACCCTAACCGAACCCTAACCCCGAACTCGAACCCTAACCGAAACCGAACCCTAACTCGAACCCTAACCTAAGCGAACCCAAACCCGAACCTAACCCAACTCGAACCCGAACCCGAACTCTAATCGAACCCAACCCTAAGCGAACCCAAACCCGAACCGAACCCGAACGCGAACCCGGACCGAACCCGAACTCTAAGGAACCCGAACCCGAACCGAACCCTAACTCTAACCCGAACTCTAACCCGAAGCGAACCCGAACCCGACTAACCAAACCCGAACCCGAACCGAACACGAACCGAACCCTCGAACCCGAACCCTAATCGAACCCTAAGCGAACCCAAACCCGAACCCGTAACCGAACCCGAACCTAACCCCTAACCGAAGCGAACCCGAACCTAACCCGAACCTAACGCTAACCTAACCGAACTCTAACGCGAACCCTAATCGAACCCTAACCCAACCAACCCGAACCTAAACCCTAAACGAACCTAAGCTAACCCTAACCCGAACCCTAACCTAACCCGAACCTAACCCTAACCCTAACCTAACCCTAACCCTAACCCTAATCTAACCCTAACCCTAACCCTAACCCAACCCTAACTCTAACCCAACCTAACTCTAACTCTAACCCTAACTCTAACCCAACCCTAACCCTAACCTAACCCAAACCCTAACCCTAACCTAACCCTAACCCTTAGTTCCTCAGGGCCCCAGCACGAGGCCACAACAGAAGCTGCGGCTCTTTTCAAGCTTCCACCAGTCAAACGCTGATAAAATGTGAAACAAATGGTTGGAACGGACACCAGGTCCGGCCCACTCAGAGAAATGGAACCTCCTGGAACTGATTATGCTTTCCTTCTCTTTTCTCTTAGGTGCTGCCGATAATAGACGTCTCCTGGTGTGTGTGTGTGTGTGTGTGTGTGTGTGTGTGTACCTCTCGTCCCTGTTGCCATGTCTGCCACCTTCTGAAAGGCGTCCAGGAAGGCTCCAGTCATGGTGATGGTCGTCCTGCGTGAGAAGGAAGCATTAGTGTCGTTCTTAAACTGAACACAAAGCTGCAGCTGCAGCCGGGTGGGATAAGGTCAAAGGTGGAGTTGGTGTCGGTTCCTGAGCATTTGGATCCACTTCAAGAGCCCAGGTACACCGGGAGGAAGTCCATCTCCCCCTTAGAGAGCTCCGTTTGATATCATCTCTGCACCAGTGTAACAGGTTGATCCTGTGGGGGCGTGGCCAAAGCTGCAGCGCCGCAGGTCGACCCTCCACCTGGCCTCGCAATTTGGCCATAAAAGAAATAACATCTTGTTCCATTACAACTCAAGCTTTCCTGAAGAAAAATAAGCAGGAGAACCAAGAGCGCATGTGTGAAGACGTCCCAGGCGCCAACATCTGGTCTTGAACAGATCAAACTGAGTCATGTTCAGCAGCCATTTCCAGCACAGCTTTAAATTAAGTTCATTTCAGCTGTTTCATCGCGGCTCCTGGAGCCAATTATCTGCAGTTCCACCACTATATTAGCTGGTTATTCAACAGTTAATAAACACTCTGGTTCAGTTGGACAGAGTGCACCTGATGATCGGACGTTCCGGTTCTTCCGTGAGGAAGCACAAAGCCCAGTTGTGTCAGTTCCAGGAGGTGGGCTTTAAACTGAGAGCAAGACAAGCTGTGGTCCCAGTGCAGCAGTGTGCAGCTTTACTGGTGGGGACCTTGGACTGGTGGGATCTGGATTCCTGCCACCACAGGACAACATGATCGATGTCCCAGTTTCAGCCCGTTGAGCTGGTCAGGACTGGAGAGGTCTGTCCAGCTGGCTCCGTGCTGGGCCTGGACCAGCCACTACCACCTGGATGACTGACAACCCTACGCCTGGACCAGCCACTACCACCTGGATGACTGACAACCCTACGCCTGGACCAGCCACTACCACCTGGATGACTGACAACCCTACGCCTGGACCAGCCACTACCACCTGGATGACTGACAACCCTACGCCTGGACCAGCCACTACCACCTGGATGACTGAAAACCCTACGCCTGGACCAGCCACTACCACTGGATGACTGACAACCCTACGCCTGGACCAGCCACTACCACCTGGATGACTGACAACCCTAGCCTGGACCAGCCACTACCACCTGGATGACTGACAACCCTACGACTGGACCAGCCACTACCACCTGGATGACTGAAAACCCTACGCCTGGACCAGCCACTACCACCTGGATGACTGACAACCCTACGCCTGGACCAGCACTACCACCTGGATGACTGACAACCCTACGCGTGGACCAGCCACTACCACCTGGATGACTGAACAACCCTCGCCTGGACCAGCCACTACCACCTGGATGAGACAACCCTACGCCTGGACCAGCCACTACCACCTGGATGACTGACAACCCTACGCCTGGAACCAGCCGCACCACCTGGATGGACTGACAACCCTACGCCTGGACCAGCCACTACCACCTGGATGACTGACACCCTACGCCTGGACCAGCCACTACACCTGGATGACTGACAACCCTACGCCTGGACCAGCCCCTACCACCTGGATGACTGACAACCCTACGCCTGGACCAGCCGCTACCACCTGGATGACTGAAACCCTACGCCTGGACCAGCCACTACCACTGGATGACTGACAACCCTACGCCTGGATCAGCCACTACCACTGGATGACTGACAACCCTACGCCTGGACCAGCCACTACCACTGGATGACTGACAACCCTACGCGGGCATGGACCGCCACTACCACCTGGATGACTGACAACCCTACGCGTGGACCAGCCACTACCACCTGGATGACTGAAACCCTACGCCTGGATCAGCCACTACCCACTGGAATGACTGACAACCCTACGCCTGGACCAGCCACTACCACCTGGATGACTGAAAAAAACCTACGCCTGGACCAGCCCCTACCACCTGGATGACTGACAACCCTACGCTGGACCAGCCACTACCACCTGGATGACTGAAAACCCTACGCCTGGACCAGCCACTACCACTGGATGACTGAAAACCCTACGCCTGGACCAGCCACTACCAACTGGTTGATGACAACCCTACGCCTGGACCAGCCACTACCACCTGGATGACTGACAACCCTACGCCTGGACCAGCCACTACCACCTGGATGACTGAATGCTGAAAACCCTACGCCTGGACAGGCCACTACCACCTGGATGACTGACAACCCTACGCCTGGACCAGCCGCTACCACCTGGATGACTGACAACCCTACGCCTGGACCAGCCGCTACCACCTGGATGACTGACAACCCTACGCCTGGACCAGCCCCTACCACCTGGTTGACTGACAACCCTACGCCTGGACCAGCCACTACCACTGGATGACTGACAACCCTACGCCTGGACCAGCCACTACCACTGGATGACTGACAAACCTACGCCTGGACCAGCCACTACCACCTGGATGACTGACAACCCTACGCGTGGACCAGCCACTACCACCTGGATGACTGACAACCCTACGCCTGGATCAGCCACTACCACCTGGATGACTGACAACCCTACGCCTGGACCAGCCACTACCACCTGGATGACTGAAAACCCTACGCCTGGACCAGCCCCTACCACCTGGATGACTGACAACCCTACCCTGGACCAGCCACTACCACCTGGATGACTGAAAACCCTACGCCTGGACCAGCCACTACCACCTGGATGACTGAAAACCCTACGCCTGGACCAGCCACTACCAACTGGTTGACTGACAACCTACGCCTGGACCAGCCACTACCACTGGATGACTGACAACCCTACGCCTGGACCAGCCACTACCACCTGGATGACTGAAAACCCTACGCCTGGACCAGCCACTACCACCTGGATGACTGACAACCCTACGCCTGGACCAGCCGCTACCACCTGGATGACTGACAACCCTACGCCTGGACCAGCCACTACCACCTGGATGACTGACAACCTACGCCTGGACCAGCCACTACCACCTGGATGACTGACAACCCTACGCCTGGACCAGCCACTACCACCTGGATGACTGACACCCTACGCCTGGACCAGCCACTACCACCTGGATGACTGACAACCCTACGCCTGGATCAGCCACTACCACCTGGATGACTGACAAACCTACACCTGGACCAGCCACTACCACCTGGATGACTGACAACCCTACGCCTGGACCAGCCGCTACCACCTGGATGACTGACAACCCTACGCCTGGACCAGCCACTACCACCTGGATGACTGACAACCCTACGCCTGGACCAGCCACTACCACCTGGATGACTGACAACCCTACGCCTGGACCAGCCACTACCACCTGGATGACTGACAACCCTACGCCGGACCAGCCGCTACCACCTGGATGACTGACAACCCTACACCTGGACCAGCCACTACCACCTGGATGACTGACAACCTACGCCTGGACCAGCCCCCTACACCTGGATGACTGACAACCCTACGCCTGGACCAGCCACTACCACCTGGATGACTGACAACCCTACGACTGGACCAGCCACTACCACCTGGATGACTGACAACCCTACGCCTGGACCAGCCCCTACCACCTGGATGACTGACAACCCTACGCGTGTGTTTACCTGAGATGTGATTGTAGTTTGGCTCCTTTGGTTACAAAGTCCTCCCATGTGGGGTAACTGGCCTGCAACAAAGACAGAAGAGGACAGTTACAGAGAGCTCGTCAGCCTGATGAGTGCATTCAATGGTTATCTCTCTGGAAGCTGACAATCATAACGACAAAACTGCAGCGAGACATTTCATTTATTTAGGAATGCCATTATCACGGAGAGGCTGTTAATTTAGGCAAAAACCAAAGGCAGCTTTCGTCTGCTGCCAGGAAACGCTCTTGCTGGGGCTGAATCACCTCTTTGTGGGCTTGTAACTAGTCAACGTCTGCGGTCTGTAGCAGCAGCTGACTGATTATGTAATGTGTGGCTGCTTTGGGCTGAGGGATCTGACCTTGGGTTGCATCTGTGACCAGCAGCTGCGGGTTTAACCAGCCATTAACCAACCCCCCCACCCCCGCGAGCCTGGTGCAGAAATACGCCGAGTTTGGACCAGCAGAACCAGAGTGGACAACATCAGATCTGCCTGCGCAGTAATGCTTTTTATTTTTGAGGGCTTTATTTCACCATTGTGTTAAACCTAATCTGACATCCCAGTGAGGCGCATGCCAAACACCGAGCTGGTGTGAGATTACAGCCTAAAAATGTCATCTCAGCACGTTGTCAAGCTA
>NC_079523.1:13950306-14045306 GCF_003711565.1 Takifugu flavidus | reverse complement strand
TTGGGCAGCTGGTTGAAGATCAGCTGGCGGTCGGTGACCGAGCGCCGGAACACGTGGTAGACGGGGGTGTTGAGGTGGTGCGTGGCCAGGACGGCGTCGGCGGCCGTCAGGCCCGCCCCCACCACCAGCACCGGGTCCGACGTCTGGCTCAGCTCCCCCCGGCAGATGGCGGCCTCCAGCTCCCAGAAGGAGTGGTGCACGAAGGGCAGCGACTCGCCCTCCACGCCCAGCCTGGCGGGGATGTCGTGGGTCCCCGTCGCCAGCACCACGTTGTGGGCCAGCACAGAGAAGGGCACCGCCTCCGGGACCGGGCCGCCGTCTAAGAGGGAAGTGAGGTTTAAAACAGGAAGGGCCGACAGGAAGCTGGAGAGGCCGACGGCGTCCTACCTCCCAGCACTTCCCCCTCTCTGCGCTGCAGCCCCTGGATCCTCCAGCAGGGCGGCGCTCCGTCCTGAGGGCTGGACTGCCTGGTTACCGAGGTGACGGTGGTGCCACCCGCAAAGTTCTGCTCCAGAGACATCTGGGAAACGTAGTGTTGGTAGTAGGAGGCGATCTCAGCTGGCGTGGCGCGGTCGTTCCTCACGTTCCTGCGTCCCAGTGAAGACGGAAGCACGTTAAAACTCCGGATTCACGCGGTGGAGCCAATATTTTCATCTCCGGATGTCGGCGTCACCAACACACGGAGCACATGTCAAGAGCAGGCGAGACAAACCTGCGTTTGTCCCTCATCCAGTCCTTCAGCTTCAGTCCAGGAAGCTCCATCCAGTTAGCCAGGCTCAGCGTTAGCATGGAGCCCTCCATGGCCTGCAACAGGAAGTGAGACGTGAGCCGGGAGAAGGACCGAGCGAAGAACCCGCAGCGTGGTCTGTGCTCACGTACGTGCCAGGCTCCTCCGGGCGGACCTTTGCCCAGCACCAGGTGAGGGATGGCGTGCTCGGGCTCGTAGCGCCACTCCAGCGGCGAGACGCGGTCCAGTCCGAAGTCGCTGTCGGGCAGCAGCAGCGAGTCGAAGAGCACCGCCACGGGGTTGGACGAGCGTCCCTCTAAACCCTCGCACAGATACTCCAGGTCCTGGACAGACGGACAACAAAAGGCTTGACCACCTGTTGAGGGCTGGTTTGAGAGCAGGATTAGCGCCACTTAGCAACGGTATGTTTACACGCTAAAATGGGGGGGGGGGGGGGGTGCTAGACTGCAGCCCTCGTTTAGAGCTAATCCAAATGGGCGTAAACCGCCTTTATTTGGGGCAGATGTCGACACAAAGCTTCAAACCGGATGGAACCTTTCCAGTATTATCAGCATTTCTGATCCTCATTAGCATCATAGAGCAGAAGCAGCTAGCTGATCGAGGCAGGGGCGGGGTTTACCTGCTCCAGCAGCGACAGGTGAGGCTGCTCCCCCAGCTTGCTCTGCAGCACAGGGTTGGGGTGGGAGGCGTCGGGCGACAGGTAGGGGGTGTAGCCGGACAGCAGGTAGGAGAGGCAGATCCCAGAGGGGCCATTTCCTGGGGGACAGAGACAAAGGCTTGTTTGAGCGGTCGCGCTCCAACGCTCCAACGTTCCAACGCTCCAACGTCTTCGCCGCTCCCTCCGTGCTGTCAAACGGGTTTTGGTGCACCTGCGGGGACCTGGAAAATCTGTGGACGCTCCGGGGGGGGGGGGGGGACGACGTCACAGTGACTCAGCTCACATGCTAAATATTACCCCGCGTGACTCAAAGGTCAGAGGTCGCAGGAACCAAAAGTGCTTCCTCATGGTGACTGTTTCAGATCACGCTCCTGTTGAGCCGGTGTGTGTGTGTGTGTGTGTGTGTGTGTGTGTGTGTGTGTGTGTGTGTGTGTGCGTGTCTCACCAATAACAACCACGGGCACCACCTCTCCCCCGACGGCCTCTTTATCAGGATGGTCCAGTTTGACTGCAGAGAGGAGAAACACGAGCGTTCCTTCAGGAGGGTTAATCATTGCCCCGACCACCACGGTCAGCCTGTACATTTCCACTGACCTCTCACACACACACACACACACACACACACGCGCGCGCCGCACTTCCTGTCTGAGCTCATACCTTAACATAGACACACAGCCTTGGGACAGAACCAGGCGCTGCGTCTGTGCGTCAGACCCGTTTTAAAGGAATCGCTTCATCTCAGCCGTTTGTGGCTTTATTTAGGGTCGATAAGAGTGGCTTTATCACACACACACACACACACACACACACACCACACACACACACACTGAAAACAACAACAACAACAACCAACGAGCACCAGGAGCCGACGATGGCGACCCCATATCTGAGGATTTAAACGGGCCCGCTCGCCATTTGAACCCAACGGTGGTGAAACGTCCAGAAACGCCGACTTTCGCTGCATTTATATCAACCTACAGACGTGCACACTGGCGTGGAGCGGGCGTGGAGCGGAGCGGGCGAGGAGCGGAGCGGGAGGGCGAGGAGCGGAGCGGGAGGGCGAGGAGCGGAGCGGGAGGGCGAGGAGCGGAGCGGGCGAGGAGCGGAGCGGGAGGCGTCGCCACTGGAACTGCAAAGTCATGCAAAGTCGACACAAACGAGAGCAAAGTGGAGGAAGACAGAAGCGAAGCAGAAGGGGGAGGGGCTGAATTACATAAGGCAGTCCCGGGACACACCCACACGCCACTAAAGCCAGGCGGCGTGCACGTCCCGGGACACACCCACACGCCACTAAAGCCAGGCGGCGTGCACGTCCCGGGACACACCACACGCCACTAAAGCCAGGCGGCGTGCACGTCCCGGGACACACCCACACGCCACTAAAGCCAGGCGGCGTGCACGTCCCGGGACACACCCACACGCCACTAAAGCCAGCCGCCGTGCACGTCCCGGGACACACCCACACGCCACTAAAGCCAGCCGGCGTGCACGTCCCGGGACACACCCACACGCCAGAACCATTGTTATGTGTAGCTAACATGACATTGGACCTCCCTTTTATTCTTGGCCGACGGCACTTTTAGTTTAGGCGTGTGAGCGCCTGCTGGTCCAGTTCTGCTGGTCCAGTTCTGCTGGTCCAGTTCTGCTGGTCCAGTTCTGCTGGTCCAGTTCTGCTGGTCCAGTTCTGCTGGTCTGGGAGGTGTCTGAATGAGAGCTTTTGGGGTGAGAGGTCGACCTTGACCTTGACCTCCTCGCGCTGTCAGAGGGCAGATTTAGGGGCCGCCGTCTCCAGGCCGCGGCGCCGAGGACGGACGGACGGACCCGGTTTCCCTCGACACCCTTTTCTCCTGCACGAGTTTAGTGGGTCAGCAGAACTTTTGTCATGGGAGCCAGATGTTGGCCCGACAGACAGACGAGGGAAACTAAGGAGCGGCGTCAGGATCACATTTAATCCCTCTCTAACAAACCCTGGCGAGCTTCGATGTCGTAACCGTGGTTACCAAACATCACTCCCATTGTGAGAACGTCCCCGCAGGATCACGGTAACCAGCTCAGTCCCGGTGTTACGTAAGCGCATGGCGTCGGCCCACGACGGCCCGGCCCGGCCCGGCCCGGCCTGTCCAGACATGGACGTCCATGAAGAGGCTTCACTCCAGGACGGGGTTCAGAACAGAACCAGGTTGCTCCGACTGCATGTGTTTAAGCTAGAACGTGGGCGGCCCCAACGTTCCCGGCAGGGTCGGAGCTTCCGGACGTCTTCCCGGCGTTGGCGACCGGGCCTTAATTCTGCGTGACGTCACGCTGGGAGGACCTGGAGGTCCGTTTGACCATCTGTCACCTGCGCTGAGCCGCCTGCTAATGAGATTTTAATGAGGGAATTACTGAGAAACACCTGTCGGCCCAGACCTTCTCCAGAACCAGGTCTTTGGAACGCGTAACCACCCAGACCTTCTCCAGAACCAGGTCTTTGGAACACGTAACCGCCCAGACCTTCTCCAGAACCAGGTCTTTGGAACGCGTAACCACCCAGACCTTCTCCAGAACCAGGTCTTTGGAACGCGTAACCACCCAGACCTTCTCCAGAACCAGGTCTTTGGAACGCGTAACCACCCAGACCTTCTCCAGAACCAGGTCTTTGGAACACGTAACCGCCCAGACCTTCTCCAGAACCAGGTCTTTGGAACGCGTAACCGCCCAGACCTTCTCCAGAACCAGGTCTTTGGAACGCGTAACCGCCCAGACCTTCTCAGAACCAGGTCTTTGGAACGCGTAACCGCCCAGACCTTCTCTAGAACCAGGTCTTTGGAACGCGTAACCACCCAGACCTTCTCCAGAACCAGGTCTTTGGAACGCGTAACCACCCAGACCTTCTCCAGAACCAGGTCTTTGGAACACGTAACCACCCAGACCTTCTCCAGAACCAGGTCTTTGGAACACATAACCACCCAGACCTTCTCCAGAACCAGGTCTTTGGAACACGTAACCACCCAGACCTTCTCCAGAACCAGGTCTTTGGAACACGTAACCACCCAGACCTTCTCCAGAACCAGGTCTTTGGAACACGTAACCACCCAGACCTTCTCCAGAACCAGGTCTTTGGAACACGTAACCACCCAGACCTTCTCCAGAACCAGGTCTTTGGAACACGTAACCACCCAGACCTTCTCCAGAACCAGGTCTTTGGAACACATAACCACCCAGACCTTCTCCAGAACCAGGTCTTTGGAACGCGTAACCACCCAGACCTTCTCCAGAACCAGGTCTTTGGAACGCGTAACCACCCAGACCTTCTCCAGAACCAGGTCTTGGAACGCGTAACCGCCGGCACGGCTCCGTTCCCTGACTAAACCTCTCATGGCAACAGAATATGTTCCGATTGTGAATGGCCCAGCTGCGGTGTGACCCAAACTCAACCGGTCCCGGTCCCATGGGATCGGTCCCGGTCCCATTCAAACAAAAACATCATAGCGGGGCCATTTAACGACGTTCCAGTGACCTTCAAGGACTCCCAACTGTTCCCGCTGGACTGATAACATTTCCTGAAGAGTCAAAGATATGAGAGGCATCAGTCTGCAAACCCCTCGGACCCAACACGCACGTCCGTGCGCGTTCAGCCACCAGGAGAGGGGCGCGTGAAGGCTTCCAAGTACCGAGTCAATGGGATTTTCCAAGTGTGAACTCACTGAACAAACCCTCCTGCCGGAGGCTGGAAAAATGGGAAAACAATGGGTTTGGAATGGCAGGAAAATACTTGCGCACACACGCACGCACGTTGTGCGGTAACAGGGCTGCACAGCGGGGAGGAAACGTGCACCCGGTTCGGGCGTTTGAAGCCGAGTGCAAGAATGCGCGTGACTGAGCGGATGAAGCGAAGTGCCATTAGCCTGGGGAGGAACGGAGCTGTCACCGTCGGCCTAACGGGGGCCGCGGGCACAAAGCGCACGCATGTACTCACGCATGGCGGTGATCCGCGGGCGCGCTTCACCTTCTCCGTCCCTCAGGAGACAAACGAACGGACAGCTGTGTTGTCTTCGGCCCGTCTCAGACGAGCATGCCCCCGACCGGTTCTGGAACACGGCTCCAGTCGACTCCGCGCGGCACCGGAGTCGCTCCCACGCGCTTATATACCCGGAGCGAACTTCCGGCCCCGCAACCAATCAGCGGGCAGGAGCGCACTGCCAGGGGAAGCCCCGCCCCCGACACTCCAAGGTCGTCTATGAGATCGAGATGCGGGAGGGACCCCGATTACGTAACAGAAACCGCAGAACAGGTTTAAATGCTTAGTCATACCTTTAACGGGACATTGTAACATGATAGTATTTGGAACAGTGTCAAAATGATTCATTTATATCACGAGAATCAAAATAATATCTATGTATAGGATCTGGAAGAATTAAAAGACGACTTGTTGAGTTACATTAGTTGCATTTCTGGGAAGGTTGATAGGTTGTGACAAACACGATAAAATAGTTCTAGTTTCAAACCCTGCCTGAATTCACTCACCAGTTTAGGCGGTCATCCAACTATAATACCGTCATAAGTAACCCAGTTTTAGAGTTGACTTGTGACATCGCAGCGCACTGGTGGGATCCAATCATAACCACTCAATCTTGTTTCCCCCCAGTTTTCAATTTAGAGTTTATGCAGTTTGGCAAATAATTTGTATGTTGGCTTAATGGTTAAATGTTTTAAATGTGTTCTAGAAGGGGAAACACAGGAATATAATCCGTGGTCCAGTATGGTTCTCCTAACAACTGCCTCTCCATTATGGCTTACACCCCTCTGCCTCTCCATTATGGCTTACACCCCTCTGCTATGCGCCTTGTTGTGACTTCTTTATGTCCCAATAATAATGAGAATGACAAGGAAACCCCTTTTTCTGCCCCTCGTCTCGCCCATGTTTCAGCTTTTCCTGGTTCTGGAGCTGCGACAGGTCTGTTGAAAATGCAACCAGAGTGAGAGGTCGCACCATTCCTCGCTGACCGCCGCATGATAGCGCGTTAGCATGTTAGCATGTTAAGTTGGGTCAGTTCGGAACCAGGTCGGGAATCGAGCGTTTATTGGGGTGGACTTCAGCAGTCCCAATGTTGCCTTGGTCAATGTGGACATGAAGTATTTGAGCTGCACGGGTTTTCTTTATTAAAGAACAAAAAACTGTACGACATGTTTGTTGTGATAATGATTTAAAATCGATGGTGCTAAACATTTACACGCAGCCGGGACTAACCGCCTCCCAAGTTTATTTCAAGTGATCCACTGGATCACTCATGACAGGATGGTCGTTGAATGACGTCACCCCGGCAGCAGCGGCGTAACATGGAGGCTGTTATAACACACTGTTATAACGTACTGGAAGTTCGGCTCCATTTCCAATCTCCAGAGTTTGTGCGTGACACGACCCTGTTGGCTGTGCAACGCACCGGGGAAACCTGGGGAGATCGTCTCACAGTGAACCTTCAAAGGTCAAAGAAGGTCAAACTCCTCTCTGGAGACATTGTTTCAGGACCCCCTGCGGTGTATTGCGTTACAATCTGTTATTCAGAGACAATAAACCTCCTCCTGACTATTAAGGAGGAGACAATTATGAAAATCCTGACATTTAGTGGTGACATTTCATATCTAGGTCAGCGTCCTCTTTATGTGAGGTGTTTTTAAAGTTTATCCTACCTATAAAATGACATCACACTAAACAGAAGACTCGCGTGGGCGTGATATTTCTGTAATAAACTGTTCTGAAACGCCGGTAGAGGTGGACGCTGACCTCGGTGACCTTCTCCATGCCTGAATGACGGCGACCCAGCCCGCCCCCTAGCGGCCGCACCGCCGAATCCCACTGCATCCCAAAGACGGTTCAGCCAGTGTGTCAAAAACTGAACCGTGGATTACAAAAAACCAACTCCTCACGTGATGAAACACACCACCAAATAACCGACCTTCATCACAAATAGTCAGCAAACACAAGTGCGTGACCAGCTCCACCCGGAGCCAAAGATTGGGGTTGTTGTTGTTTTTTAATCTGCACATCTTCCAGCTCTTCCTGGCAGGAATTTGCTTTTCCTTTCAGTTTGACAGGTAAATATTTGAGGAGATGAGATCATCAGCATGTTTTGTTTAAACAAACGCCCTTCCCTTTCCGACAGTTCTGCTTCTCTTCCTCCCATCCTGCACCAGTGAAAGATCTCATCACTCCATCCCAACGCTGCTGTAAACGCCGGCCAACTAAACTAGCACGTTGCACGACTGCCGCTGGGCTCCAAGGACACGAGTGTTTAGAGAAGAGCGTCAGAAATATTCTGCTGGGGGGGTTTAGCCATTTAGACTCTATCTCCTGAAAGCATGTCACTGTTGTCTCCTCTTACGGAGAGCCAAGGTCGAGCCCGGTGGCCAGGAATTCCCATGTGATTGGAAGCAGCCTTGAGCCCGGCCAACAGCTCCTGCACCACCACTGGGTCCTGGACCCGCACACACCCGATCAGCTGGAGCTGAAACTAAAATAAGGAGCAATTCCTCAGGAGTTCCGCACCGTATCTGCATTTATTGAATACTTTTAATAAGCTTCCAACAGATTGACTTTAGGATTCAACCCGGCCGTCTTGACTAAATCCTTGTACTGGTCCACGCTGGAATGGACCCAAACACCTGGTAAACACGGGAGGAGCGCCGGATTACTGTTCGTGTGACAGGAAGTGACCTCACAGCTAACTGCTTCCTCTCAGCAGCAGGAACAAGGCACAGACGGTGAGGGTGGCAGCGGTGTAGGAGAACACAGCGTTATACGCGCTGCTGCGCCTGATCTGTCCCCCCAGAGTCCTCTGGCTGTCCTGCAGCGCCCCCTGCAGACCCCCCAGCAGGGCCCCGGGCTCCGCCTGCTCGCCCTGCGCCGCTGTTGCGGAGCTCCGCCCCCCAACCTCTGTTCCATCCTGTTTGCTTTCCAGTAACTTCCTGACTGCTGCCAGCTCCTCCTGAACGCCGCTCAGTCCGTGCCTCAGTTGGCCCATTTGAGGCGGGAGGGCCTGGAGGAGAGTCCGGGTCTCCCTCTGGGGGTCCTTTAAGGCCGTCTCTGGAGCTACACGGCGCTCGCCTTGAAGGACGACGGCACCCTTGAGCGCGCTGGTGTCACTCAGAGTGAGTCTGAGGTCGTCGATGATTGTGCGGAGCTCCTCCTGCTGGGAACGGTGGTTCCCAGCCTGGACTCTGAGGGCTTCCTGCAGGCTCTCCGGGCCTTTCTGGGCTTCCAGCAGCAAACCCTTCAGCTCCTGCAGACAAGAGAAGAGCAGCCAGTCAATCACGAGGATTATTTTAAAGAATGAAGTGATAACACCCTTGTTTGGTGCCTCAGCAACCATCTGAGGAAGAGTAAGTAACTTCTCCAGTCCCATAAAGTGGACGGGAGAAGTTTAGAGATGTATTTCCGTATCTTTAAGGAGAGTTTTTAGTACTATGAATGGAGCCAGTTCGTGTTGCTCTGAAACATGCAAAGGAAGCGCTTTAAAACTGGTCCCCACTGGTCCCCACTGACCTGCAGCCGGACCCGGTTGATGTAAGTGGACCCCATGACCCCGATCAGGGCTCCCAGCACGGAGCCGATGATGGACCAGTTCTTGGTGCGCTCGGCTCTCGTCCTCTCCTTCTCGTGGCTCTCTCGCACAGCTGCTGAAAACAAGGCAAACTTCTCCCTCTCGGAGCCTTCTGCGTTCTCGTAGGCTGTCCGGAGACGGCGTTCTTCCTGAAGGAGAGAAGCCAGCGAGGCCACATACGGTCACGAACCCTGGGGGGGGTGATGACTTTACATCCACACGTTACAGGACTAAAAGCAAACCTGAAGCAGTTTGTGCTCCAGTGTGGCCAACTCCAGGTAGTGGGCCTCCTCCCTGGAGACTCTGTCCAGTCTGTCTCTGACCTCCTTCAGCCGGACCTGCAGGGCCTCCAGGGCAGCATGAGCCTCCCGCACCATCCCTCTGGCCACCATGAACGCCGACTCCGCCTGCAGAAACGCACATGTGGGGGAGTTTTAGGGAGGATTTTCTGAGTCGGGAGCATCCCTTGGTCTCTGCTGACCTGAGTGACGTTGGTCTGGGCTTCTCGGACCTCATTGAGCCCAACAAACTCTTCGTACCTCGCCCACCAGTAGCTGAGCGAGGCCGAAGCCGTCTCGGCCGACCTCTGCCCCCACCGTTGGCCCAAATCACCTGCATGCTTGAGGCCAGATTAGAAATGATTAAACCTGTTTTAATGAGTTAGTGGCAGCCGCTGTTAAAACAGTGATTTATTAGGTTGTAAACAGTTGAATGGAGCCATTGTTTTACCCCTAAAACCGCCAGGACACGTTTCTTCACCACTTGAGCGGCGCTCTTTTCTGTAGGTGCGGGGACGTTGGAGGGCGGCGGGGGGCCGGGCGGGGGGTTCACACAGTAAGCTTGGACCAGGACAACTTTGCCGGGCGCGGCGAGACGAGACGCACAGCAGGAGCCACGAGCCCAGAGACACACCTGGACTCCTCGGAACCTAAGAGAGCAAAGACGTGTTCAATCATCAGCTTCAGCGTTGCATTCAGCCCAAAGTGTCCGGTGGAAAAGGAGGTCGAGCGGAACCTCATGGAGACGGGAAGCAGGCGGAAGCAGGCGGAAAACTGGCCGACTGAGCATCGGCGTCACTGAACGCACCTGTGGAAACAATAAAGATCTGATCCTGATTAATGCAGAAAGGTCTGGCAACAATAACCCCCCACATTTCAGTCGCGCTATTTTAACAGTGACAGAATTATTACCGCTTTTGCTAACAAAAAGGCCAGATCAGACTTTTGATTGTACCATTTGCTCATATTTATCCAAATGGTAAATGACAATATCCAACTATTTAGGGTCTAGCAGCGTGACTTTGAATTGCACTTAATATTAACCAAAAAGGCAAAGATGCCACCAAGATACCTCACGATGAGTCAAAACTAACAATGTCACCGGGGAAATGCAGCGACGTTATCATCGTGTCATAACCTTAAGAAACGTAGTTTATTCAGGGTGAACCATGTTGGTCAGGTGTTCTGTTCCAGGACTGTCATTAGCCGCCTGCTAGCTTGCTAGCCTCATATGCACAGACAGACACACAGTTGAGTACCGCGCGACTAAAAGTCAATATATTTACGTCGTAGGAAAGGGTCTGTGGCACACTTTCAGTTCTATGTACATTGATAAAATGAGACATCTCTTGAATATCATACCTTCGGTCAATGCCGTGGAGCATAAATGTCACAGTCAGTCTCGTTAGCTGTAGGGAGCATTTTCGCTCAGGCGCGAATCGGACAGTCGTTTCCGGTTCAAAGTGTCGGTGGGGTCCTGACAGAGAGGATTACAAGTGTGACTGCGCTAGCGTCAATTAAACATCTAATTCTTTGGTAACATAAGTTTAGTAAGAATTCCATCATGTCTGGAAGAGAAGGTAAGAAATATTTCTTTTGATATTATGTGAAAATTATGGCCATTCCTCAAAGATTATCTGGCTGTTGCAAGTTGCCTGTCAGGCTAGCTTAACCAACTAAAGGCTGCTACAAAAGAGCGCTAGCTCGTTTCTTGTCTACTTTTAAACACTGTAGCGTCAATTTAACCCTGAACCAGTTGATCCAGTATCTTGAATCCATGCAGTGGGTTAACGTCACGGGTGTTTGCTTGTTTTCTAGGTGGGAAGAAGAAGCCTTTAAAAGCACCCAAGAAACAGTGCAAGGATGTGGACGAGGTGTGTGTGAGGCTGTTCGGCCTTTAAATGATGCACGATACACCTTTACATCCTTATAAACTGTCGTGCATGTCAAAGAAGACTGCAAGGGGCTTGGGAAGGCCTCCGCCACTGTGGAAGTTCTAATGTGTGATTTCCTCTGTTTCTGTAGGATGATGCAGCCTTCAAACAGAAACAGAAAGAAGAACAAAAAGCTCTGGAAGCCTTAAAAGCCAGAGCTTCTGGAAAGGGGCCCCTAAGTAAGACTCGCAACACAACCCTGTCACTGTAAATGTAAAAACGCAATATTAAATTACAACCGATTTTTATTCCTTCTCTAAAATCCCTCTAGCTGGAACTGGGATCAAGAAATCGGGCAAAAAGTAAACGGACGTCGTGCTGGAGTTTGTTTGTTTGTTTCCCAGCTCATCAATTCCAGAGAACCTGGTGCTGCTGTGACGCCTGACAGAAACCTCACACCCACACTCGCAACCAAGGAGTGGGAATCGTTAAAAATCTAAGCTGAATCTCACCAGAAAATTAACTCGCCAGAAATGTGAGATTTGTCATATTGTAACGAGGAAGATGGTAATAAAGTTGTTGTTTTTGTTTTGTTTTTATGATTACTGCTTGTCTTGTATTTCTTTGTTGGATTGGTTTGAGGATATTTAACAGCTTTAAACTATCAACAACATTTACGGGTGGGATCAGTTTAGACGTGCACATCATTCTGAACAATCTTGCAGCATTAATTAAAGCGTTTCCTCGACGAACACGACCACCATCGAGGCTCCCAAACTGGCCTCGCAGCCACCTCAGGCTGCCTCCAGTATAGGAGACCTCATTTTAACTGGGGCCACTGGCTGTTTCCCATTAAACACAAATGTTCCCTTCCTGGAATCCAACCTTGCGTTCTGTCGCTCTGAAGCAGTTCAGTTCTGACTGATTAAAGCTCGACCTATATTGGGGATACAGTGACATCATTCCCAGCAGCGTCTAATCTATGCTGTACATTATGGGATACGTTAGTAGGTGTCACAACCTTTGGGATTGAAGTGAACAGAAAGAAATTAAAATAGTTTGCATGAACCAGACGGAAGCTGAAAATAGGAACATGTGACTCTTTATTTAACACGTTAAAAGAGGAACGATAAATCGCACCTCGTCAGCATTTTTTGAACAATTAGGACCTCCTGAGCTTTATTTCACCAGACAGTAAGTTAAGTTAAAAAAGAAAGCTTCATCTAGAATATAACAGACTTTACATTATTCTCGGTGAGACGCTGATGTGTTATCTCCTTTATCACTGAGTCTATTAATAGAATTCTTCTTAGGTGCACGTGAAAAGTGCCCCCAAAGGGATGGCTATGAGGTCAAAGGTCAGTCAGAGTGATGATGGAAACGTTAACAACCAAATTCGGTGAGATCTCTTTTAAACTAGGACGATAGCAGAAAAACGAGATAGAGGAGGACTAAAAACATCACATTTGATCCAAGATCATCGACTGTGTGAGATCTTGTGGTGCTTCTGCACTGT
Source organism: Takifugu flavidus (assembly GCF_003711565.1). Taxonomy (NCBI): domain Eukaryota; kingdom Metazoa; phylum Chordata; class Actinopteri; order Tetraodontiformes; family Tetraodontidae; genus Takifugu; species Takifugu flavidus. Next base: position 14,032,655 of record NC_079523.1, on the reverse strand, counting down.
CATGATGGCACAGTGCTGATTTGTGTAGGTTCAGTTGATATCAAGTCAGTTTCTGACTTGATTTGAATGCACATCAGCGCTACCAAGAGGTGTTTCACCAGCCACCAGGTTTGTTAGCATGGTGCTAGCTGAGGTTATTAAAGGTTTGATGTCTCCTCCAGGCAGTCTGCTAAAGCATCTGATAATAACAGTGTGTGGCAGAGGTCTTTTTTGGTTCTGGTCGCCTTTAAACTCCTCCCTGGTTAAACTTCTCCCTGGTTAAACTCCTCCCTGGTTAAACTCCTCCCTGGTTAAACTTCTCCCTGGTTAAACTTCTCCCTGGTTAAACTCTCCCTGGTTAAACTCTCCCTGGTTAAACTCCTCCCTGGTTAAACTTCTCCCTGGTTAAACTTCTCCAGCTTTGCCCGCAGAATCTGGATCTCGAGGTTGAGCTTCTCCCTCTCCAGCAGCAGATTTCCTCTTTTCAGTTCCAGCAGATCTGCATCCGTCTCCACAGCCAGAGGACCCGCAGCTGTGGAGAGAGAGAAAAGATATATATTCTAATATTATGCTCCCAAACAGTGAGATGAACGAGAGCTCCACTGAAGACTGTTGACGTTACCCTCTTTCATCTGGGAGACGGACTTCAGCTCCACCTCCACAGGGTAGTGGTCGCTTATTTTAAGGGTCTGGAACGTTAAACAGCTGTTTAGTGGCGGCAGTGCCGACATTTAACCAGAAGAAGGGAATAAAAGCGGACCTGCTCATCACTCAGTCTGTATTGCTTCTGGAAGTTGAAGGGTTTGGCGGAGTTTGGCACCACGGCCTGCAGCATGTCGTCTCCATACACCACGATCCTGAAGACAGACGCGCGTTCACACACACGCCTCCAGGTCGTCACCCACCTGGTGTGTCACCTGTCGTAGGTGTGGCTGTTCCTCTTGCTTGCCGTGGTGTCCACGTCGTCTCCGATCAACCAGTGGAAGTTCCTGTCGCTTCGGATGCGGATGTTTTTCATGTCCCTGTTGGAGACGTACGCGCCGTCTGCGTTGAAGTCCCCCAAGATCATCACGTTCTAGAGAAAGACAGAATTCAGGATCTAAACATTTTACATCATGTGTGGTGCAAAGAAACATCTGCATATGTTCTTCTGGGGAAGGCTCCAGCTTACATCTGTCGCCCACTTCTTGGTGACGTTCAGGAAGACGTCGTAGAGCTCATCGAGCTCCTTCTCCGAGTCATCCGGTTTGGTGTGGACCGGAATCATCACCAGGTCCTTCAACACTGGGGTGGAAGACAGAAACATCTCCACAGCGGCTCCACGTGGGCGCACAAGCGTCACAAGCACACGTTTGGTGACACTCACCGGTGTTGAGGCATCTGAACCTCAGGATGTAAGGGTCTCGAGCAAAAACGTCTCCTCCTTCGGTCAGCTGATCGTCAAACTGATAGGACCCCACCAAGTCAACCATGTTGTCCCTGAAACCAGGGTCAGTGAGAGACCACGGGTCAATAAAAAGTCCCATTTTCCTGCACGTTCCGCTCAGACCAGAGGGTTTTTTTTTTATTGGATTGCAATATATCTGCAATCCAGACCATCATCCATGTGTGAAGAGCTGATGTTCTGAAAAGGAAGGTTCCTTCGCACCTGTAGAGGAATAAGAACTGCTCCTTGTAGCGCGTCCGGCCCAGGCGGGTGCTGATTTTCATGGTGTAGTGATGCTTCATGCTGGACCTTCAACACAGACAATCTGGCTTTTACCCCCTCCGCACAGAGACCCAAGGCTGCTGGACTTTGAGGCTTCTGCCACTTTATGCTAAATATGGACATTTTACAAGCCTGAAAGGGAAAACTAGGTAGACACGAACGTGTTGAGAGCCTCCAGGAAGGTTTTCACGGCCTCGCCGCTGATGTCCACCACCTCCAGGATCAGAATGATGTCATAGCGAGACACGATCTGTGGGGCACAAACAACCTCTCATGGATCATCAGCTGCTCATTAAGCTGCTGGACAGTTCTTTGTTGGGGTCAGTGGGGGCGGAAGAAGATGCAGATGTGCAGCTCTGAGCTGAAACGCAACAGCTTAAACCACCACGTCTTCACTCTTGACCCAGTCTGTTGCACACGAGTCTTGAGGATGAAGGGGAGTGTGCTCTGGGGTGTTACCTTGACCAGGGTTCTCAGGACGTCTGGGTCGGACAGCTTGTTTTTTCCAAATTTCTGGATGTTAAACGCTGCTATTTTCATGGTGACTGTGAAGAAAAAGGAGGGAACGTGATGACCGTGAGTGTCTGAACGGGCCTCAACATGTGAGGTATTCCAACATCAAACAGGGTAATTACGTGTGTGTGTGTGTGTGTGTGTGTGTGTTGCCCTACACTAGTGCAGCCTGAGGCTCAACAGGCTGTAGAATTCACCAGTCACAATATCAACAAGCTCGTAATGGACGAAGAGTCCAAACGACCAGGACAGGAATGAACTGAACCTCCCAAATACGTAGAAGCAGAAGTTCCCCATTTTTCCCAGACTCTTTTCTCCAGTAGATCCAGATCTTATCTCCTGGTACCTGAGCTCCGCGAGCTCTTTGGACGAGTGACTGTGAGTGTGTCTCCGTCAGGCTGATAGCAACACAATCCAAAAGGAACCCAGGCGTGATCAACCGGCCTCATACCGGGTCCCAGCGTCAACGTCTGAGAGGTGAACCACATGCTTGATGGCCGTCGTGTTACCCCGCCACGGCCTCCTGCTACAACCCCCCCCCATCACCAGCTCCTGTGGCTTTCATGGACCAATGGGATTAGTGGACACTTCTGTTCTGACTTGGGCTGATTGAAGCAAAATAGATTTTCACTAATACCTCAAGCTGTATTTGGCTGTCTAGTTGCAGTCCAGCACCGGTTGCCTCCAGCCCCTCGCTGGTGGCCGCAGGTTCCTGTTTTTTATGTGGTCGGTGGTAATGATCTACGTCTGCAGCCAGACTGGTGCTTTTTAGAGCACAAACTACAAAGTGATCCTTTAAGGAAGCTCAGAAACGGGTGTAAATGAGCAGCCGCTGCATCTCAAATGGAGCAGGGAGGCTTCTTTCTCTAACCCCTCCAATAAAGCACCTTGCTCTGTGTCCCCGTGTGTCCCCGAGGCAGCAAAAAGCCCCTCGGTCTGTAGATGTAGCAGAGGAGACGTGATTCCTTACCTGTCGGAGGGCTGAAACTTCCGCCTCTGCTGCTTTCTCCCTGTCTGTAGGGACGAGGTGACAGAACTCCACCTGATTGGTTGGCAGCTGACCAATAAGAGGGAAATGAGACACAACAGGGGACAAAAGGGCACTGTCTTCTGGTCCACGTCAGGCGTTTATTGGCTGTTCAGCACAGAGATCGCGTCGCTCTCAGAAGAACAATATCCACATAAACAAGAATGAGCTCATTAATATCTCCTTTCTTTTAACTGTAAGATCCTGGGAAAACCAAGACACTTTGACTTTGGGTGGACTTTCAGGAGCTCCACAATCACATCCCGGAAAATTCTTTTGACTATTCTGTCCCTGCACCATTGGAAGCGGTGCTCAAATTTGAAACAAAACCGGTTTCACGACAAATTCGAGCACCTCCCTCGGATTCTCTTCACCGCCCACATTGTGGAAGTCCCCCCCCCCCCCCTCGACTGACCGGTTACTGGCTGCTCAGGCCTTTTCAGGGCCTTTTCTCTTGTGACCCGACGTCCAAGAAACTGCAGTTTCGGCCTTGATTTAATGAGTCTGAGTCCTGCCTGTTGTTTAGGTGTTATAAAGGAGGAGTTCCCCCTGGAGACCCCCCCCCCCCCCCAGATGTTGTGTGAGCTCATCATTATCAGCTCTTTCACAGGAATTCCCAGAGGTGGGAATGTTGCATTCCAAGCTGTGGTGTGCGATGTGCTGGGATTGTTCTGGCATTTGTAACCAGTTGATGATTTGATCACTACCCAGAGGGCACCACTCCCTTCTTGGACTGGAGTTGATGATGTTGACAGAGGCCCCGCCTCCGTCTCACCTGAGGCGAGCTGAGGGACTGCGTCACGCACTGACAGAGAGCAAATTTCTCTTTCGTATCAGTTGCTTGACGTTTCACGAGGAGGAAACACTCCCGACCACTGGCAGTTGGTACCGGCGACATTCCTCACCCCGTCCTTGGGCTGAGAGTCTAACGGAGGACAGCGCGGGGCGTGAAGAGCTTTGACCGACCAGTCACCCAGGAAAGAGCTCTCGCTTATTGCCCCAAAGAGTGTGTTCAGCTTTACTGAGAGAAGATGTCTTTCCAGCCCTCCGAGGACCTCCTGTGCCCCGTGTGTCAGGATCTTTTTACCGACCCGGTGGTTTTGTCCTGTAGCCACAGCTTCTGTGAAGACTGTCTGCAGACATGGTGGCGGGGCAAGCCTTCGAGGGAGTGCCCTTTGTGCAACAGGAGATCCTCCAGGAGTGATCCACCCTGCAACCTGGCATTAAAAAACCTGTGCAAAGCCTTGCTCCTGCAGAACACCAAAGCCTCCTCGGGACCCGAGCTCCTGTGTAACTTGCACAACGAGAAACTGAAACTCTTCTGTCTGGAGCACCAGCAGCCTGTGTGTCTCATCTGCCGGGACTCCAAGAGACACAGCAGCCACAGGTTCAGACCTGCTGACGAAGTGGCCCGAGATCAGAGAGAGGAGCTCCAGAAGTTCCTCAGGCCCCTGCAGAGCAAACTCGCGCTGCTCCAACACGCTAAGCAAAACTGTGATCTGATGACTGAACACATCAAGCTGCAGGCTCAGCACACCCAGAGGCAGATTCAGGAGCAGTTCAAGGCGCTTTACCAGTTCCTGAGAGAGGAAGAGGAGGCAAGGATCGCTGCCCTGAAGGAGGAGGAGGAGCAGAAGACCGAGGTGATGAAGAAACACACAGAAGCTCTGAGCAGAGATATCAAAATGCTCTCAGACACGGTCGGGGCGACAGAAGAGGAGCTGAGAGCCGACGACGTGGCCTTCCTGCAACTATACGGCGCAGCAGCCAAAAGAGTCCAGCAGCGCCCCCTGCTGGGGGACCCGCAGCTGCCCCCAGGAGCGCTGATAGATGTGGCCAAACATCTGGGCAACCTGAGGTTCAACGTCTGGAACAAGATGAAGAAGGCGGTGTCCTATGCTCCCGTGATCCTGGACCCGAACACAGCCAACCCAGAATTCCTTCTCTCGGACGATCTCACCGCTGTGAGACACGGGGAGAGACAGAGCCTGCCGGAAAACCCGGAGAGGCTTCATTACTACCGGACCGTCCGCGGCTGGGAGGGCATCAGCTCGGGGCATCACTGCTGGGACGTGGACGTCGGGGACAACGGGGCTTGGTTCGTGGGCGTGACCGAGTTTGTGCGGTGGACCAAGGAAAAGAACTGTCGATTTTGGCACTTTGAGTTCTACAATAACAGATACAGCCTGCGCACAGCGGAGAGCCCCCCCGCTGTTCTCCGGGTGAAGAAGAGGCTGCAGAGGATCCGAGTTCTCCTGGACTGGAACAGAGGAAAGCTGTCCTGGCTGGATCCCGACACTAACACCCACATTCACACCGTGACCCACAGCTTCACCCAAAAGCTCTTCCCCTGCATCGGCACGGTGAACCAAGCGCCGCTGAAGGTTCTAGAAGGCAAAATCTCTGTAACAAGAGAATGAAACCACAAACACAACAGCACACAGACGGGAGATAAGGACTCCGATTCTGGGGCCTGGAAGTCTTTGGGTGGGACAGAAGACGCGTGACCCAGTTCTGATTGATGGGTGGATTTTATTGTTTCAATAAATACGTGTGACTGTGTTGTACAGCTGTTATATGTGTACCAGATCCCAGCAAAGTACTATTGAGATGAGAGATTGACTCCATAGAGTCACTTTGCACATGTTTCTTTATTAACTTGAAAATGAATGTGGACTGGGCTAACGTGGACAATTCCTTTACACGTGCAGTGACTTTAGTCTGCAGAAATCATTTATCAGGTGTAAAATTAAACTCTCTCCATCACGAAGGAATCGAGCGGAGAGAGAACGTTAGAAGGTCAGACCGAAGGAAATGTTCCCCAAGACGGGGAAATTCAAAATAATTGCAGGATTGACAGTTGTAATGTAAGATCATGAGTTTCGTTTCCTACTCCCTCTCTCTCCCCTGTGAGTGTGTGTGTGTGTGTGTGTGTGTGTGTGTGTGTGTGTGTGTGTGAGCAGCAGACTCTGTGTGTTCTTTCAAGTCTCTTCATCACGCTTCAGCCTCTCTTCTGCTCAGACTTAAAGCTCAACTGGTGAGTAAAAGAAACGATCGTGCTTGGAAGGGTGGTCGTCCGTCGAAGTTGGTCGGTTTAATTTCATCCTTTATGAGGGCGACCAGCGCCAAATCACCCGTCACAGTGGATGCGTGTTGGATAAAAGATCACTTTAACTTAGCAGGTTTAAGGTGAACTTTGTGCCGCTGTTTTTGTAAATGTTCTTTTATTTTAAAGCAATAAAAAGATCAGCAGAGACCAGCGATTAATCTGTTTATGGGCCGAAAAATCCCTAAAATGGTTGGTTGGTTGGTTGGTTGGTTGGTTGGTTGGTTGGTTGGTTAGTTAGTTAGTTAGTAGTTAGTTAGTTAGTTAGTTAGTTAGTTAGTTAGTTAGTTAGTTAGTTAGTTAGTTAGTTAGTTAGTTAGTGTTTTACACCTGTGTCCTTTTGCAAAACAACCTATTTACTTTTTAAGAGTTTTTTGAATGGGAAATTATTATATTACATTATATTATATTATACAATGTGTTTTGTTTTTAAACAATTAAACTATAAATGAAACTAAACACATAATTATGTTTTTTTAAACTTCTACATCTCACTGATTATTTCTGTTACATCCAGCACGTTTGGCCATGGGGTGTCATTATGGGCTGGTAGTGTTGGTGGGAGTGACCTTGCTCCTGACCCCTGGCCAGGGTGACCCCAACTGCAAAGGAATCGCTGGTGTGGCAGGACAGCCAGGAATCCCTGGAAGAGACGGACAACCTGGAGCCAAAGGAGAGAAAGGAGAACCAGGTTAGTGTCCTAAATGTCCAAATGCACGTGTGTGTTGGCTGGCTTCAAGTCGCCAAAATGACTGTATCTAATAATGAATCACTTGTACGTTATGGCCTACAGCCACACTGGTCACAGGAGATCCAAGAGTTCTGCACAGACTGAAAGGGGATGCTGGGTCTCCAGGCATGCAAGGTGCTATGGGCCCCAAAGGTTACCATGGTGAAGTGGGACCTATGGGTCCCCCAGGAAACCCTGGTCTCCCTGGCCCTGGTGGAAACACTGCCATGACTGGTAATAACACTGACACAGCAAGCAGAATAGTGGACATGTGTGTGTGTGTGTTTGTGTGTATAGCGCATTATTTACATGCCTTCAATGAAATGAAACCCACACAGGGAAACAACACTGTTTTGTGTGTGTGTGTGTGTGTGTGTGTGTGTGTGTGTGTGTGTGTGTGTGTAGGAGAACACGTTCAGAACACCCATTCAGCCTTCTCTGTGATGAGGACTGATCGTCGCTATCCAGTTTTTGGCAAGGTTCAGTCTGTCATTCATTTCCTAACTATACTAATCTGGAATATTACCCCATATATATTAATACTGACGCTTTACTTGATAGATATACGTGCAGATAGATTATTTATGGTTTTGTTCGATGCTCCACTACTGTGTCAAACAAGTCCAGTTCAGTCCAATAATTTTGCTCAGCTGTAAGCTCCTCCCCCTCAGCTGGGATTCCCTCCCTGTAAGCCCCTCCCACTTGACTATGAGCCACTCCCCCTCAGCTGAGCTCCTCCTCCTCCTCATCTGTGAGCTCCTCTCCTCCACTGTGAACTCCTCCCCCTTAGCTGGGATTCCCTCCTCTTCGCTGTGAGCTCCTCCCCCCTCCGCTGTGAGCTCCTCCTCCTCATCTGTGAACTCCTCCCCCTCCGCTTGTTACCTTTGCTGCACTTAGAGCTGTTGTTTACGCATGCACAGTGACCTAAGTATCAAAAATATTTAGATGTCATCTGACTCGCTGCCCTCTATATCAATCACATGACGGGATGGATGATAGGCTGAAGTCTATGTTTTTATTGTCATGCGATCTACTGAGAGTACCTTGGTGATCGACTGGTAGCTAGCGAGCGACGTATTGAGCACCCCTGATCTACAACAAGAGAGCAGGCTGATGGACCACAGGGGTTTCTGGAAGATACTAAAGGGATTCAACCTCCTTTACAAGTACGGCCCCCACATCATCCAGCAGCCCCTCACTGCGTCTCTGGATTCTCATACCTTCCATGTTGTGAAGATCTTCCCTGGGTGCAACCTATGATTGGAGAAATGCTGAAGAGGTTCATCAGCAAGGGCTCACCAAGGTCACCCCCCAATCCAAGAGAAGTAGGGAGTTTAAGCGATGGAAGAAGGGATCAAGCTTTTCTGCTCTATTCCCCTCTGTGGGATTGTTGTTCTTCTTCCTTGTGACCTCCGGCATCCTTCTCTATACCTCCCTGAACTTCCTCAAGCACCTTTTATGAATTTTTGGAAGTTCTACAGCTGAACATATAGATGTATATAGTTCCTGTGTAATGATATACAATAGTCCCAGTCGGTTGGGGGACTGGCGGTGTGGAGTGGAGGGCTCTGGTTTCAAGCCCTTGCGCTGACAAAAACATGGAAGGTGTTCTGGTAATAATGGGAGGTGCCAGGACACCTTCAGAGACTTGCCTTGGTACCCTTGAGCAAGGTACTGGAGCCAAAAATGCTCTCACAGGGCCCTGCAATGAACCGGCGACTCCTCCTGGGGTTAACTTTCCTTTGCCCATATGTGCGCCCTCCCCGTGACCCTGAAAGAAAAAAAGTAGTTAAGAAGTAGATGTAATATTGATGTCATTCTGTGTTTCAGGTAGTGACCTATGATGTCACTGTGGTCAACAAACCAGGGCACTTTAATGCACAGACCGGGTTTTTCACGTGCAAAATACCTGGAGTCTATTACTTCACCTTTCAGTCCATGGCCAAGGTAACCGCCTCCTGTCCTCTAGGCACGCACCACCAAAACCAACCACATCTGAAACAGTCAGGCAGGAAGAGACGTTACACCAGTGTGTGTGTGTGTGTGTGTGTGTGTGTGTGTGTGTGTGTGTGTGTGTGTGTGTGTGTTTAGGTCAGCATGTGTCTGCGTATAAGCAGCGACTCCCTAACCGACAAGCTGGGCTTCTGTGACTACAACAGGAACACCGAACAGGTCAGTGGTTGAAGACACCATCAGGAGGGGTTTTAGGAGACACGAAGAGTCCAGGTTCACGTGGTTGTGTTGCAGGTTCTGTCTGGAGGGGTGGTTCTACAGCTGGGAGCTGAACAGAGGGTGTGGCTGGAGTCCTTCAAGGACCAGCAAAAAGATGCTGAGACAAAAGACACTCAAGAAAAAAAAATCATCTTCAGTGGGTTTATGATATATGCTGAGTAAAGTCCGTCATGAAAGCAGGTCTGTAACCATCTGGTCTGTAACATCTGGTCTGTAACCATCTGGTCTGAAACCATCTGGTCTGTAACATCTGGTCTGAACCATCTGGTCTGAAACCATCTGGTCTGTAACATCTGGTCTGTAACCATCTGGTCTGTAACATCTGGTCTGTAACCACCTGGTCTGTAACCATCTGGTCTGTAACCATCTGGTCTGTAACCATCTGGTCTGTAACCACCTGGTCTGTAACCATCTGGTCTGTAACCATCTGGTCTGTAACATCTGGTCTGAAGGTTCTTCTTTTCCCTTAAATACTTTAATGCAGATCTGAATTTGAGAATAAAACCATAAAGACTTGACGTGAACATTTGGGCCTTTATTTCCTTCTTTATACTTTGATTTGCTGCTGGATTCATTTAACAGGTTTATAAATAATGATTGGAAATGTGATTAAAATGAATTAATAAAGTTCAGCGTTTACAATCAGCAAAATGTGGTTTCAGTGAGTATCCATCATCCATCCATCCATCATCCATCCATCCATCCATCCATCATCCATCCATCCATCATCCATCCATCCATCATCCATCCATCCATCCATCCATCCATCATCCATCCATCCATCATCATCCATCCATCCATCCATCATCCATCCATCCATCCATCATCCATCCATCCATCATCCATCCATCCATCCATCCCTCATCCACCCATCATCCATCCTACAGAGAGGAGGTAGAGCGCCTGACCACATGGTGCGCCAACAATAACTTGGTCCTCAACACCAGCAAGACCAAGGAGCTCATCGTGGACTTCAGGAAGGCAAGAGGAGGCACACAGGACCCCATCCACATCAACGGGATGGCCGTCGAGCGTGTCTCCAGCTTCAAGTTCCTGGGGACCCACATCTCAGAGGACCTGTCCTGGACCACAAACACCTCCAGCATCATCAAGAAGGCTCACCAGCGCCTCTTCTTCCTGAGGACACTGAGGAAGAACCAGCTATCCTCGGCTGTCCTGGTGAACTTCTATCGCTGTGCGATAGAAAGCATCCTGACCAACTGCGTGTCAGTCTGGTATGGAAGCTGCACTATCGCCGAGCACAAGGCCTTGCAGAGGGTGGTGAAAACTGCCCAGCGCATCACAAGGACTACTCTCCCTGCCATCGGAGATGTCCAGAGGAGGCGCTGCCTGCATCGAGCACGCAGCATACTCAAGGACTCCTCCCACCCCGCCCACAGACTATTCTCCCTCCTGCCCTCTGGGAGGCGCTACAGAACCCTCAGGACTCGGACCAGTAGACTGAGGAACAGCTTCTTCCCCAGAGCGGTGTCCCTGCTGAACTCCTGCTGACCCTTACACACTCCACACCTCACTACACTACAGCAGTTTACACAACAACTCACTAGCTTAGTAACCAACGTAGCTACTGTTTAAACCTGTCCTGCGCACTCATGCACTTTATCATCTGTATACACGTAATTTATGATTTGCACATCTCCTCTATCTTATGTAAATAGCTAAATAGCTCCTGCACTTATAGTCCAAGGCATTTAATGTAAACACCATCTGTAAAATATGTTTATAGCACAACCCGGTAAACGATTGTAAAATAACCGCCATACTGTATTTATTAAGTTATTATCCTCACTTGCTGCTTCTTTTGCACTTCTGGTTAGATGCTAAACTGCATTTTGTTGCTCTGTACCTGTACATGTGCAATAACAATAAAGTTGAATCTAATCTAATCTAATCTAATCTAATCTAATCTAATCTAATCCATCCATCATCCATCCATCCATCCCTCATCCACCCATCCATCCATCCATCCACCCATCCATCATCCATCCCTCATCCATCCATCATCATCCATCCATCCATCCATCCACCCATCATCCATCCATCCATCCATCCACCCATCCACCCATCCACCCATTGATCCATCCATCATCCATCCATCCACCCATCCATCCATCCACCCATCCATCCATCCATCCATCCACCCATCGATCCATCCATCATCCATCCATCCACCCATCCATCCATCCATCCATCATCCATCCATCCACCCATCCATCCATCCTCCATCCATCCATCCATCCATCCATCATCCATCCATCCACCCATCCATCCCTTATCCACCTCAAGCAGAATCCAGATCTGGACTTCTTCTTTTGTACTGTCCATATTCAAAACATCTGACTTCAAATATGCTGAGAAACCAATAACTTCTGTCCATTCCACCCAGCTTTAGATATTGCACTCTGTTCCTCATTTTTATTCCTGCCTTCCTCTTTTCACTATAATATCTGAATGTTTTTTCTCAGAAGAGGAGAGGAGGCAATGAAAAGTGGTGGATGTGGTGACCCCAGAACAGGGAGCACTTCTCATTTCCTATGAATTTCAATACTTGCTGACACATTAGTACCATCAAAACATCAGCCCAGGTCATTGTTCAGAGTTTTCTCTCCATCAAACCAGAGGGTTTGAACTGGTTTAACTTGTTTGCCGACGCTGGACGTTCAGCTTGTTACTGGTGTCCAAGTAAATAGAAGAGATCATCTTTAGCCAAGAGGATTCTAAATGTTGATAAAAAAAAACAAACACTGCTGGTTGTCAGTGTGTCCATAATGATGCACTCCTCTCTAGTAGTTTTCTAATCCTTGTGATGTTCCTCAGGTGAAAAAAGGCACTTCTAGAGACTAATTTAATGTGTGAGTTGAAGGAGAGATTTTGATCAAAAGTTACTCCTAGATTCCTCACAGAGAGACTAGATGTTAATGAGATACCATCTAGAGTGATCATGTGATCTAATCTATCTCTGAGAGGTTCAGGACCAAACACCATGACCTCAGTTTTTCCTGAGTTAAGGAGGAGGAAATTTGAAGACATCCAGGACTTTATGTCTTTAAGACAGGTCTGAAGCTTCACTAACTTCTCTGTCTCCTCTGGTTTCATGGATAAATAGAGCTGAGTGTCATCAGCATAACAATGAACATTTATCCCATGCTGCCGAATAATGTTCCCTAAGGGAAGCATGTACAATGTGAAGAGGATTGGTCCGAGTCCAGAACCTTGAGGAACCCCATGGCTAACCCTACTGTATGAGGAGGGAACACCATGGACATGAGCAAACTGGTATCTATCAGATAAGTATGATCTAAACCAGTCTAGTGCTGTCCCTTTAATCCCAATCACATGTTCCAGTCTCTGTAACAGGATGCTGTGATCAACTGGATCAAAAGCAGCACTGAGGTCCAGCAGAACCAGCATAGAGACCAGTCCATGATCTGAAGCTATGAGAAGATCATTAGTGACTTTAAGAAGTGCTGTTTCTGTGCTGTGATGAGCTCTAAAGCCTGACTGAAACATCTCAAACAGGCTGTTCCTCTGCAGGTGCTCCAGTAACTGAGTCACCACCACCTTCTCTAGAACTTTAGAGATAAAAGGAAGGTTGGATATCGGCCTATAATTTGCTAAGACATCAGGATCCAGTGATGGTTTTTTAAGCAACGGCTTAATCACTGCCACCTTGTAGGACCGGGGTACATAACCTGTCACTAAAGAACAACTGATCTGGTCCAGGATAGAACTGCCTATCAATGGTAAAACATCCTTCAACAGGTGTGTTGGGATGGGATCTAAAAGACACGTGGTGGTCTTGGATTTCTGAATTAGCGAAGAGGCCTCAGAAAAATATATAGGGCTGAAGGAGTTTAAGGGCTCGTTGGAGAACCTGTATGTTCCCACAGTCAGCACATCTGGTGATGGTCCAGTTGTTGGGATGGCCTGGTTAGCTTTCTCTCTGATAGCTAGAACTTTATCAGTGAAGAAGCTCATGAAGTCTTCACCACTCAGGGAAGAAGGGATACGTGGATCTAAAACACTGTGACTCTTGGTTAATTTGGCCACAGTGCTGAAAAGAAACCTGGGGTTGCTCTTATTTTCCTCAATTAAAGAAGAAAAATAAGCTGTTCTAGCCTTGCGAAGGGCCTTTTTGTAAACTAATAGACAGTCTTTCCAGGCTACATGATAGCTGTCTATTTTACAACGTCTACATGGATATTAAAGTCTCCAATGATAATGACTTTTTCCGTTCTAAGGACCAAGTCAGATAAGAAATCAGAGAACTCAGACAGGAACTCTGAATGTGGCCCAGCAGGGGGCCGATATATACAACTACAAACAAAAGTGGCTTTTCTATCTTCCAGGTCAGATGGGTGATGCCAAGAGTCAGGCTTTCAAATGAACTGAAGCCATGTTTTGTTCTAGGATTAATTAATAACTTGGAGTGATAACACACCTGTGATAATTATTTTTGACTGTTGATTATCAAATCTTTTACAGAATGGAGCTTTAATTCTCAAACTCATTTGGCCCCAGCACACCGACACTGGTCTCTCTTTCGCCGTAATTGTCAGCCGCCATATTTACAGTGACTCTCTTCCGGAGGCAAAACTGCTGACTCGCTTGGTTTGACATGAGTTCCTCCTCCGGCTGCTGCAGGAGCCGAAGGTTAGCAGTGGTTCTGACGAGTTCCCTGGCTGTGGAGTATCTGGGCTCTCAGGTAAGTTTTCGTCACGATTTTCCTCATTCTTTCACATGCTCATCAAGACTTGGTAAAACAATGTTTCATCCTCTTTTTTTGGTTACTTTCTCTTCCTAATGTCTCCATTTCACAGCGGAAAACTCTCTCACTTGATTTATTCCCCTTTTTCTCCTCATCCTCTTACTGTTTCTTACTGTCTCTAGTCTTTACCCTGAGTAGGAAAGAGAGAGAACAAACAGATGTCCCTTATTTTCTCCTCCTCTGACCTGTTTCTCCTCTCTTGGATCAGTTCTTCAGTCATGACGCACCCTTGCTGCCTCCTCGCTGCTGCGCTCTCATTGTGCTTCAGCCAAGCGACTTCTATGGAGTCCTGCCCTGCAGGAGGAATACCAGGGCTGCCAGGTGTGTGTGTGTGTGTGTGTGTGTGTGTGTTACAGTCCCATTTTATGTGTTTACTTCCCTTGTTTACCTCCTCATGCTCAGGTTTTCCTGGCTTTCCTGGCAGAGATGGTCGTGATGGAGTAAAAGGCGAAAAAGGACAACCAGGTAGATGCAAACGGGGACAGGATGTGATCAGATGTCCTCTGTCACCCCAGGAAAGGGATGTTTTTTTCAATGAAAGTTGAAATGGAATTTGATTAATGACAGTCAGCCAAAATTCACTTAAACACGATTATCTATTCTTTTAAGGACTCTCCAGATGTTTGAGTTTGTGTCCTCCTGTCAGGAATATCCTCCTGTTGTTAATGTCCCTGCTGTTTGTAGGAGTATCTTTGGATGGTGCTCTTGGCCCCTTGAAGGGAGCAAAGGGGGAGCCCGGGATGGCGGGAATCTCTGGTAAACGAGGTCAAAGTGGGGATCCGGGACAGGCGGGAGAGCGAGGACTGCCTGGTTTACCTGGAGAACCAGGAGATTCAGGGTAATAGAGTCAGACATCTGAATAAGGAGAACATCTAATCTTCCAAAAGACAGAATTTGTATTCTCAATGATTGTTGTGTTGTTGTTGCAGGACTGTTGGTGCCCAACAGCGGTCGGCCTTCAGTGTTGCCAGGGGAACCAACCAATACCCTGACAGATCCAGCGTCATTCGCTTCACCAAGGTCATCACCAACATCAACAATGATTACAACACTGAGACGGGACGATTCAGGTGAACGTGCCGTCCATGTTTGGTCAGACTGTCCTCTCAAGAAGTAACCACAGACAGTTCAGGAGGTTCTCATGTTAATTTCTCAGGTTCGTACCAGAATCAGTCAGACGAACGAGTCCAAGTCCTCAGGTAGACGGTCAGAAATACAAACACTATGATCCGGAAACGTGAGACACAAAGGGACAAAGACTGTGGAAGGGTGAGTGGGTGGGTGAGGATAGAAGCTGGGAGGATTAGACTCAGGTGAGCCACAGGTGAGCCACAGGTGAGCCACAGGTGAGCCACAGGGTCCAGGAGGTAGGAGAGCAGGACCAGACAACGACTAAACTCAACCCTCCACCCAACCACCATCCACCCACCACTCACTCCCCCACCCACCACTCACTCACCCACCACTCACTCCCCCACCCACCACCCACCCACCACTCACTCCCCCACCCACCACTCACCCACCCACCACTCACTCCCCCACCCCCGCACTCACTCACCCACCACTCACTCCCCCACCCCCGCACTCACTCACCCACCACTCACTCACCCACCCACTCACCCACCACTCACTCCCCCACCCACTCACTCACCCACCACTCACTCCCCCACCCACCACCCACCCACTCCCACCCACCACCCACCACTCACTCACCCACCCACCACTCACTCCCCCACCCACCCACCCACCACTCCCCACCCACCACCCACCCACTCACCCACCCACTCACCCACCCACTCCCCACCCACTCCCACCCACCACCCACCCACTCACCCACCACTCACTCACCTCCCCCACCCACCCACTCCCCACCCACCACCCACCCACTCCCCACCCACCCACCCACTCCCACCCACCACCCACCCACCACTCACCCACCCACTCACCCACCCACTCACCCACCCACTCCCACCCACCACCCACCCACTCACCCACCCACTCACCCACCACTCACTCACCTCCCCCACCCACCCACCCACTCCCCTCCCCCACCCACCCACTCCCCACCCACTCCCCCCCCCCCACCCACCCAGATGTGGACAGCAGCTGTGCCCAGCCTCTGACTCCAGGTGTTGTGTTGTGGGCGGCAGGTGTCGGGTGCCAGGAACCTACTTCTTCGTGTTCCATGCATCTCTGGATAATCGGCTGTGCGTGCAGATGAACCTGGGCCAGAACATCCTCTCCTTGTTCTGTGACCATCGCAACACCAGAAAGCAGGTGTGCGAGCCAAACACGTTTCCTCCACCTCTCAAGTTTGGGCATTTGTTTAGGATCTCAACCGCTAATTGGATTTCTACCCGCACTGACTCAGGTGACTTCCGGAGGTCTCACAGTTCACCTCTCCAAGGACGAGGAGGTCTGGCTGGAGTCGAAGACCTACGTAGGCATGAGAGGCAATCCGGCGGGTTACAGCATCTTCTCCGGCTTCCTGCTGCATCCTACGCAATAAATCAACAACAACTGTGTCAGAACTACCGGGTTTAGAGATTCTTCCTGTGTTTGGTGTTTGGTAGGGAGATACGAGGTCACCACGTGTTGGACCTGTCATGCTGGATTAGTGACCGAATGCTTTAACAAATGCCCCTTCTCTGAATAAGAAGGACCACCTTCTGGATTAAAACTCTGTTTTCTCAACAAAACTGTTGTCACTTGTTGTGTTGTCCTGCTCAAAAAACCCACAGATTTCCATTTAATGTTTCTTAGTTTCCTGACCAACAAACACACACCGACCTATGAGGATCAACACACCAACACTCACCTATGAGGACCTGACCAACACACACACACTCACCTATGAGGACCTGACCAACACACACACACTCACCTATGAGGACCTGACCAACACACAAACACTCACCTATGAGGACCTGACCAACACACAAACACTCACCTATGAGGACCTGACCAACACACACACACTCACCTATGAGGACCTGACCAACACACACACACACTCACCTATGAGGACCTGACCACACACACACACTCACCTATGAGGACCTGACCAACACACACACACTCATGAATGAGGACCTGACCAACACACAAACACTCACCTATGAGGACCTGACCAACACACACACACTCACCTATGAGGACCTGACCAACACACACACTCACCTATGAGGACCTGACCAACACACAAACACTCACCTATGAGGACCTGACCAACACACACACACTCACCTATGAGGACCTGACCAACACACACACTCACCTATGAGGACCTGACCAACACACAAACACTCACCTATGAGGACCTGACCAACACAACACACTCACCTATGAGGACCTGACCAACACACACACACTCACCTATGAGGACCTGACCAACACACAAACACTCACCTATGAGGACCTGACCAACACACAAACACTCACCTATGAGGACCTGACCAACACACACACACTCATCAATGAGGACCTGACCAACACACACACACTCACCTATGAGGACCTGACAACACACAAACACTCACCTATGAGGACCTGACCAACACACACACACTCATCAATGAGGACCTGACCAACACACAACACTCACCTATGAGGACCTGACCAACACACACACTCACCTATGAGGACCTGACCAACACACAAACACTCACCTATGAGGACCTGACCAACACACACACACTCACCTATGAGGACCTGACCAACACGCACACACTCACCTATGAGGACCTGACCAACACACACACTCACCTATGAGGACCTGACCAATACACACACACACACACACTGACTTATGAGGACCTGACCAACACATGCACATGCACACACACACACCCCTCCACACACCCACACACACACACTCTCACCCATGAGGACCTGACCTGGGAACTTTGATCATCACTTAGAAGGAAAACTAGAAGAGGAAGTTCACAGAAACAACTTTCTCTTGTTTTGGTAACTTAAGCTTGGTCATCAATTTTTGTCGTTCCAATTAATTCTCCGGCCTTTCCCCTCCAACGGTCGGTTTTGTGAGGCACCCAGTGAAGGTTTCACTTCCTGCTTTGTCTCTGTCGCCGCTGGCGCCGAAACAGGACAGTCGAATATCTCTTCGTCGGCTTCACCGTCCACGGAGGAAGAGCGCGCTCCACCTTCTTCAACATGGTGAGATCAGGGGGGAACATCAGTTTACACAAAAGAGACAAATGGGATGTTGTTTTTGTGGTTTCTCTGATGGAACGATGAACGTTCCGTGCTCCGTCGCGTTGACGTTGATGTTGTTGCTAAGTTCTCCTCTGATGCTGAAGCCTTAGCGTCTCTGTGCGCTCGCTCAGGCCGCCCGGGGGCTGAACGTCCTCACAGCAGCATCGCTCCTCTACGCCTGTGTCGGGCCAGTTGCTACGCAGCACTGTGGGATCCCGGGAGTTCCTGGCATTCCCGGAACCCACGGGCAACATGGAAGAGACGGTTTGAAGGGGGAGGAAGGAGACCCAGGTGAGCTGATAATGAACTCCCACCGAGCTTGCTGCAATTAAAACTGTGATCATTTCTGTGTCTAATTCAGGCATGGGCAAACTACGGCCCGGGGGCCACACGCGGCCCGTTAAACGTTTTAATCCGGCCCACCAAACTTGAAAAATTAAATGAATAAACCTTGTTAATGTTAAATTTTCACTGCAATTCTGGTGTTTTCCCACTAGAAAAAAGACAGTCAGGAGGAGAGTGATGGTGATATCCTGAAGGATAACAGAACTTTCAGTGCTTTAAAATAGAAATGGTTATTCATTTGTTTTAAAAAGGCACATTTTATTCATTTGATTTTAAGTGTTTTAAGACTCATTCCAAAGTCAGATATTTTGTTGTAATGCTTCTCTTCATTTTCATTTGAAATTAAAGCACATGTTTTCTCCATATCCCAAGATGTGTATTTTTTCTCCAATGAGGTGAGGTTACCAAAGCACTCCATCCATCCATCTGCTCCTGATCCGGCCCCTTTGTCAAATGTTAGAACCCATTGTGGCCCACGAATCAAAATGTTTGCCCACCCCTGGTCTAATTCCATGCTAACACCTCGTATATTCCAGTGTGCACAGTGTGTAAGAAAAGGTTTGCTCCTGCCAACAGGGGAGCCAGGTCTTCCCATCCGAGGCCAGAAGGGAACACCGGGGCTCATGGGCCTCAGTGGACGACCGGGCCTGAAGGGTGACCGTGGTCTTCAGGGGCCTCCAGGTGAACCGGGGCAGCCGGGGGAGAAGGGGCAGCCGTTGAGCCCTTCCAACCAGCAGACCTCCTTCTTTTGCTACAAATGGACTCTCTATCAGGCAGCAGAGCTCAACAGTCCTCTGGTCTTTAGTGGGTCAGTGCAGAGGCTCACGTTCTGTCCCATCAGCACCAGTTACTGACTGGAAGAACGCCATGGGGCCTAAATACGCTTCATCCTCTCTCTGCTTCACTTACAGGGAGATCCTGCCCAACTTGGATCAACGGTTTAAAGGGAAAACGCTGACAAATGGCGTATTCACGTGTGACATCAAAGGCATCTATTTCTTCAGTTACCACATTTCTGCAAATCGCCGAGTGAGTTAGCGACTGAGCTTCAAACCCTGGTTGCATTCAAACACAGCGAATCAGACTTGCTGAACCCCATCAAACAGGACGTGTGCAGATATCCTCCAGCATGACTGGACGTTTCAGATTTGCTTTGAAGTTTTTAGGCTCCTTTCATGAAGCTGAGAATTCTTTTCCATCTCTGTCGAGAACTGAAATGAATTGTACAAAATTAGCTAAAAAAGGAAAAAGAAATCTGGCGGCGGCTTTTGTGAACGACTGACATTTCCTCTTCCTCTTCTTAAATGCTGTTATTAATGTGACCTGACGGCTGTGGCTCTTCCTGCTCTTCACTTGTTCTCAGGTGTGTTTGAGGCTGATGAAGGGCGAGGAGACGCACATGTCTATGTGCGACACGTCTGAAGGCTTCCTGATTACATCCGGCTCAGCCGTCCTTGAGCTGGAGCTTGGAGACACGGTCTCCCTGGTACCGGTCCAGCACAACACTATCGTCACCACCCAGAGCAGCGCCAACATCTTCAACGGGTTCCTGATCTTCCCCACCTTCTGAAGAACCCGACCCACAACAGGACGGATGAAGATTACAGATGGACGCCGTCTGTGTTGCATTTCCCACATTTTCCTCGCTAACATGAGATCAGTATTAATAAAAAACAATCAACTTGACCACGTGTTTATCCTTTAGTGGGTTTGACCACGTAACCAGTTTAACTAACCGGGTTGTGACTTCCACCTAAAACTCTCGCCCCTGTACCCTACATAGTGCGCTCAATAGTGTGGACGCCATTTTGAAATAGTGTCCGAATTCTCAGTGAGCATCGCTGTACCCTATGGAGTGCACTCAATGTATCCCACAATGCACTGCGAAAAGTAGTGCACAACCGATGCACCCTAACTCGGATGTATCCCATCAGCCTTTACGGTATCTCGTGACTTGAAGGTCATTTCCACTGTGCGGTTTGATATATTATATGAAATTTTGGGGAAATAAGAAATCAATGTGTAGTTTACAGTTGTTTTCAGTAGGGGTCCAATATGATCATCTTAAAAGATTACAACATAAATGTGTAAAAAAAAAAACAAATCAATCAATCTTCACCGATCCCCCCGCCCCCCACTTAAAATTGTTCTTCGGAATCGTCTGTTCCTCACCAGGCGACAGAATCTCGGTAAAAGAATATTTACAAAGATGAAAAGTAGCTTTGATCCATTTTTGAAGAAAATTTGCTTTATTAAATGTTTTCACGACAGCGGAATATGACTTGGGAATGTACCATCACGTCTTGGCTTGAAAATGTCAAAGGACACTAATTATTTTAGGTAATAAGTAATTATTATTATTTTATTATTGACATTGATATTTTATCTTACTATATAAAGTTAATTCTAGCGTAAATATCGCATTTCCAAAAAGGACCGCTGAATGTATTTCGGATGGGTTAAAACAATTAAATGGACCTGGCCACTTTTCCCGGCGACCGGTTCGTAATTATTATGCGACACCATGACGTCATTTTACTTGCGCCGTAGTGTCCGAACGATCATTTTAAATTCAGTGCACTACGTCGCTCACTCAGTCCACGTCCCCCGTGTGGTGAGTAGTGAATAAATATCCAGAATCCGGATATGAACCAATTGTCAGTCAGTCTGTCCATATGGAGTCGCCGGACAAAACTGTCCTTATGACGTCACTACCATCGCAAGACGGCAGGCTGGACACATTTGGTACCTTCGCCGGCCCGTCAGGAGTCATTAATAGAATTTTCGACATAAGAGAAGCTTAAGACAACTCAACCGGACTTGTGTTGGTTTTTCAGACTTATCAGAGAGCATTTTTTGGTTCTAAATGAACTGGCAGAACCCCAGAGTTAGAAACTGCTGGTTTGGGATGGGCCCAGCCAACCCATCCTGTAGCATGATGGATATTAAGAATACATATACACACACATACATACGCTCCTATGGACCCACAAACACGTGTATTCATACCTTTGTCCATTGCTACTTTGGGATAACAGCACACAATAGTGATACTAAACAAATTCAGACCACAGCAACACAGAAAAGCAGCAGCTACAATCAACAGAATCGGCCTTCTTGCCCCCCAGTGACCCTTCCACATGTGATACAGCAGCCAAAGTCTTGTCTCTATGACTGTTCATGGCACAACAAGCCGTAGGCAACCACAATCCAGCTCCCAGGGCAGAACAGCAAAGGGCGGCCTTGCTGACGCAGCGCCACCATCTGACCACGGTCATGGTGCCTTGGCCCTCAGGAGGCCATGGCCGTGTGGATACCCGACAGATTGGAGCTTTTAAAGGCGGTGGTCCTAATCTTGTGATCAGCTGATGAACAGTTAGCAGGTTTGCAATAAATTGCTGACTCTTGCTGAATTCTTTTTGCCTCACTCCCATTTCTTCTTTTTGGGAACCTTCTTTTAGCTCCCCTGAGGGGCGCCAATATTCATATATTCAATAGTCCTCATGATCGAGCCAATGAAAACAGTGCAGCAGGAACTGATCGCGTTACATTTATTACAACAGAACCAATTAAAATCCCCACATACTAAGTCATTACCTGCTCACTAAGGCTCATTATGTAAAAACCAACAACAAAAGTGCTGATACGGAACCTGGGGTTGAACCAGCAACTCATGTTACACCATTACTGGCCTAATCAAGAACAATGTTAGCTATAATGAAGACACCCAGACCAGCACATTTCAATTCACGACTCTAACCAAAAACCTGACCTGCTCCCTTTTTAGCTGACAATATCATGATATTGTTTTCTATTGTTTGCAGTCTTCTTTAGAACTTTAGAAGTGAAGCCACTGAAGGACTTCGCCCCTGCACTCCTCCAGACAGCCAGCAGAGGGAGACGATACTTCCTAACTCTGCCAACGCAGCCTTGAGAGGGGGATGACGGATAAACTCTGACGCACTTCTGTGCACCACTGTCCAGGATGGCTGGGGAGTGCTGCACTGGTGACCGGTGGGGTCATCGAGGCTTGTTTTCAAAGTGCTTCAGAACAGGACTCAGATCCCTCTCCAACTCCCTCTGCTTCTGTAATAAACCCTGCAGAAACACACAAACACACACCTTTGGATATGTAGGCCCCAGCTGCACCTGCCCTCAAACCCCCTCCCTCACTGTTGGCCCAAAACACACAGCGTCACAACAATGGTCACATGACTAGCACGGCCTAATGGGCCTAGAGGTTTAATGCGGTGTGTGTCTGTTGCAGAGTGTGTGTGTGTGTGTGTGTTACCCGCCGCAGCTGCGCCAGACTCCTCAGGGTTTCCTGGTGATTGTGTGCACCATGGATCAGCTCAGGCAGGAGGGGTGGATCCCGATGGGAGGGGGCAGGAGTGGCCTCTGAGGAGGAGGACACACAGGTTAGCTTTACATGAGGCAACGACAGCAACCTGACACATGCTCCTGGTCCAGGGGAGACCGAGGAACCCCCCCCCCCCATTCTAATGGATTGAATATGAAGGGGTGTATCCAACCGGCTTGGGCGCGAGGTGGGGGAATGTCGTCGGGCTCCAGTGGATCCAGGTTGAAGACTTCGTGAGTCCGGACGTAAGGGATGAAGCCTACACCAGGAACGGGGGGCGTTGCAGGAGGTGGGTCCTGCCGACTCTGATGCCTGTGTGTCCCAACAGGGACGGCTGGAGCGCGACTCCTGATGGACACAAGAGAACGGGACGACGGTGTGTGGAAGGG
The DNA here is from genome assembly GCF_003711565.1 of Takifugu flavidus. NCBI lineage: Eukaryota > Metazoa > Chordata > Actinopteri > Tetraodontiformes > Tetraodontidae > Takifugu > Takifugu flavidus. The sequence goes on along the minus strand of NC_079523.1, from coordinate 14,009,262 downwards.
TTGCTTCCTGCTCAGCTCTTTTCAGAACCGGTGCACAAAGCATCATGGGAAACTCCACGATGCGACAAAGAGCGAGACGGAGCTGCTCACCTTGTTCCGTGGGCGTCTGCAGTGCTGCTGTGTTCTCTGGAAGCAGCGTCCCCCTGTGGAAACATGGGGAACAGGAAGCAACGCCAGGGTGAGACGGCGAGCCCATCCCAGCGATCCCAGCGATCCCAGCGATCCCAGCGATCCCAGCGATCCCAGCGATCCGTTACCTTCCTGGTGGGGCTGCTTCTGCCCTGTCTGCTGGTGGGGCAGGGCTGAGGCTCCTGATAAGGGGTGCAGCCGCTCCTGGAGGGACAGGACCTCCCCTGCAGGGCCAGGAGCTCGGCCTGCCTCTTCAGACGCCTCTCTTGCCGGTTTTTCTGCGCTGAAGCTGCGTAGCGCTCCGATGCAGGAACAAACTGCTGGCTGGGCCTGGAGGGACAAGGTCTGGAATCAGACCAGGGCTGAAGCTGGAAAGGTGGCGTGGGATAAACACGCTGCATTTGCAGCGCTGGTTTTAAGACTTACCTGTGCGTGTTCCACTCTGGTCTCCTTGCTTCTTTCCTCTGCTCCGTCCTAGCAAAGGGCTCGTATGGGTCTGCTCCCTCTCCTTGGAGACAAATGTTCTCTTTGCCCCTTCTCCCCGTTTGGTTCTTCCTATTAGCAGGAGCAGGAGCAGGAGCAGGGACACCGTCTCCTGTGAGAGGGAGACGGACAGTTGCTTCTAATGGACAGACAGAGAGAGAGACAGAGAGAGACAGAGGACAGGTCCTTATGGGAACGTTGGCTAAGTGTTGACAATCTCGATTCCTGTCCGTAGCGCAGGAGGCGTATCTGGGTGAGCTCCTCCTCCTGGAGGGCAGAACCTACCCGTCTGCACAGCCGTGTCTCTGTAGGTGCGAGCCGAGCTTCTGACCTTCTCCGGCCCGTCGGCGTCCCTGCAAGCTGATGAGAGCACATGAATGCTGCGTCCGTCTCACGGTGTGCGTCAGCAGGTCTATTCCCCGCAGGCTTTTCAGGCTCTAACCTGAGATTCTGCAGGAGCAGAGCTCCCCGTCTGGATCTGGCGTCCTCCCGACCGTCTCCTCGCCGCGGCCCTCGCTGGGCTGCACCTCTGGCTGACTGCGGTGGGCCTGGAGGAAGCTGGTCAGTGACAGGAGGGCCACCCAGAACTATACAGTATATATAGTGTCTCCTATACCTGTCTCTCCTTCAGCCTGTCCAGCTCATATCGTTTCTCCAACATCTCTCGCTCCAGGGACAGTCTCCTCTCTTCCTCCTCCTCCTCCTTCCTCTTCATCGCCTCTTCGCGCTCCCTGTGGCGCCGCTTTTCCTCGACCTGGGCCTCGATGGCTCGCTGAGAGACAGGGGGTGAGATGGCCGGAACCTATTTGAGTTCCAGAGTGTTTCGGCTCACCTGCTGCTCCGCCTGCTTCATCCGCCTCCTCTCTCTTTCTTCCAGCTGCGCCGGGTCCAGAAGGGCAGTCATGCTCCTCAGATAGCTGGACACAACAGGAAGCAGAGCTTTATCTATAGGAAGACCTATTTGATGGACCCCCCCCACCTATGGTACCTGGTTCTGGCTGGGTTCCCGCTGGTTGTGTCCACAGCGGCCACTCTCACACTCTCTCCTCCGCACGTGCTCATGGCCTCGGAGAGGAGAGACAGCCTGGATGTGGCCTCCCACTCCCGCTGCTCCACGCCTTGCAATGGGGCCGGAGTGGGAGCTATGGGAAGCAGGACTGGGACGGGGGGCTTCCTCTGCAGGGAGTCGAAGTGCGAGGCCCAGAGCTCGTGGTCCTCGGGCTGAAGGCGCACGGAGAACGTTCATCAGAGCCAAGACTGCTGACAGCACGCCGGAGGAGCCGATCTGATGCTACCTGACTCTGGAGCTGCTTCTCCCGCCTCCTGCGCTCTGTGGTCTCCTCCCTCTGCTTATCCAGCTCCTCCAGCCAGCGTCTCTTTTGCTCCTCCCTCCTCTTGAAGCTCAGCGCCTCCTCAATGGGAGTGATCACCTGCAGCCAACATTGTGTCATACAGCAGCATAAAACCGTTCATCAACGTGCGCTTTCTGGGTGGCCAACGGCGGCCTAATGGGATCAGTGAGGATTTGGGGATAAAATAGGAACATTTCCGGCTGCTGGCCGTATGAATCTGACCTGCGCACTTGTTGTTATTTATGTTTAAGTGTCACTGTTCACTCCAGAAATGGGGAGAGCGATGTCAGACTTACCCCGAGTCTGAGGTTTGACCTGAGGGCAGCGGGCTGTTCTTTATGTGACACACACTCTTCCTCGGCCTGGAACACACACATCACCAAGCAAAAACACTGTAAAGGATCCCGTCCTGCTGTCTGGATTCCAGAAATCACACACTACTTACGTGTGGCCCTGGATGCTGAGCGGTAAGGAGAAAAATAGAAAAAGATTGCCAAATGAATTTTGTGCAACATCATATAAATGAGATAATCCCGTGTGTGAGGAGTTCTTTAAAAAGAAGGAATCAAAGGAAGGCAGTAAATATTATAATCCCTGTATTGTAATACCTGGGCTCTGAGAGGTGCGGACCAGTGGGTCTGCTGCTTCTGAGCTACTTGCTCATCTATAAAATAGGACACAGAGGAAAAAACAGTTTCACCGCTGCTCATTTGGTCATTTCTAATCAGAAGAAGATGGTGGATAGGAGGATCTCCCACGGTTACGCACCTAGTTCCCTCCTCCACTGGGCCTTTTTACTGCTGATGGCCGCTCTGCTCGCAGAAGGTCGCTCGTCCAACCAGCCGAACAGCCCCCCAGGCAGACTAATGGAGACCAACAGCGAGAGACTCTCAATAATCCTGACGGCAAAGTTTGGGCCTTTTCTTGAAGAGGGGCCCCCTCACCTTCTGTTTTGGCCCAGTGAGCTCACGGTGGCGTGGCACCCATCCGTTAATTCTCCCTCCTCCCCATCTTGGTCCAACCTTCTCTCCACTCCTCCTCCATCAGTCACAGGGGAAACGCATCCCGAGTCTGTTTGGTTTCCTGCCAGGAAGAGAGAAATGCTCTCAAAGGCCAGTAAAACCTCACAAATATCTTCAAACTTTCCTGAATAAACCTAAATATTTTTGCATTTTGACTGATGGTGAGAGCAGATCTGGACAAAAGGCACGTGAACGTCATTCATCGCTCAAGCTGAAGTCACCGCGGTAACCCAGAAGCTCCTCGGTGGCCAGGTACAGGGGGGCAGAGGTCCACCCGGAGCACCTCGAGTCTCTGGGCCGTCTTGGCTGGAACACCTCTGGGCCCTCATGTGGCGGTCAAGGACAGCGCCTCTGGACTGGCAGACCCTCAGATTCAGGAGGAACGATGCAGGTTCCTTCCTGGCCGTCCTGGACCACCTCTCGGCCCTCTACAGGGTGCTTGAGGGTTCGTGGACGGTTGTCCAACCAGTCCACCTGTGTGGACTTGGAGAGGGCATTCAATAACTCCTAGGGGAGGGGCTCCATGAGTGTGGGGTCCAAGGCAGCTCAGTCTTCATCCGACTGGAGCCGGAGCTTGGTCCGGCAGTAGGTCAGGCCTGTTCTCGGTGTCACCACGCTTCAGCATTTTTATGGACAGACTTTCTAGGCACAGCCAGGAACTGGAGGGGTTCCGGTTTGGGAGCCTCTGGATTTCATCTCTGCTTTTCGCAGATGATGTGGCTTTGCTGGTTCCTTCAGGACGGGACCTTCGGGATGTACCGGGGGTGGTTTGCCACCGAGCGTGCCTCAGGGCGTCTTCCTCCCTCCAGGTCAGCTCCTCCACATCAAGAGGAGTCAGCTGAGATGCCTGGACGCCTCAGTCAGGACTGTGCCCACCAAAATCCAACAATGCCCATTAGGGCTCTTACCCCTGGTGTGGTGGCTCTCTGAAGGGCCTTGGCAGCAGGTCGTCTCCACGATATTGAGAAGGTGCTGGAGCTGCTCAGCGGTCAGATCCTTGAGCGCCAGTGAGTCCAGTACACCCATCGTAGCATCAGCTACCGTCTCACCCTTCTGCAGATGGCCTGTTTTCTCCCTGTGGTTGTGTCCATCTGAACGTCCCTTTGGGGGGGAAAAGACCCAAATAATAAATGTTAGCACTCATAATAACTGAAGACAGGCGGGATTCTGTGATGCTGGATTCATTTGTACATTTGAAAGGATTCTCTCCCATCCTTCTTTGGCTTGTTCCTGAGGTTTGGTTAATGTCATGGCGGTGCTCCTCCTTGCGGTGGCGGTGGCGGCGGTGGAGGAGAAGGCGGAGGAGGCGGAGGAGGCGGCCACTCCTCCCGTCTTGCTCTTGACTTCTCGGTACCTTCTCGACTGCGGCTGAGCTGAAAACTCCTCTCCTTGCACCTTTTCCACACAGCTTGGCTGTCTGGTGCTCAGGACGTTAGCTGGTCGGGGTCGGCTCGACAGCTTCCAGGGTCGGGTGGGATCAAGGCAGCGGACACAGCGAAATATTAAGGACTAATTAGATATACTCATATGCTGCAGAATTTTGGCATTGTCAAGCAAACGCAGAATTACATTGATTACAAATACATTAGTGTGTAATAATGTGAGGTTTCGTTGTACAATCTACCTTTCTGGCATTCTTTTCCACACCTGTACACAAAGAAAAACATATTTACTTGGCATATAATGACAAACTGACTCGGACACAAGTTTGTGCAGCAACCGAGGTCTCGATAACTGGAGAAATCCTTAATTTCTTGAGAAAAGAGTAAGAAATTAGTAGTTTTACTCACCTGTGCTAAGCAAAATCACCTTTGGTTTTCCATTTTCTAGTTCAAACAACAGGCCATCTCTGTGTGCAGAAGGGAAAAAAGGCACAAAACAAATCACAGAAGTATGTTAGATTGATTTTATTATGGGTTTTTAACAAAATTCCTTCTGAAGTCCAGATGATCAGATTCTTGTGGCGATGATCATTCCCTGCTAAACCTGAAGTCACAAGCGGTGCAGTGACAACTTGAACTTATTATGCTTTGTGAAAATCGTTTATTCATTTAGTACACCGATTTTTCAGGTTATAAAACTACCACTTTGACACTCGTCGCGTTATTCCAATGAAGATGCTTTGCTAGCAATATTAGCTTGGGAGGGAAAACTCACCCGAGATTCATGTTAGCTATGAAAAGATGCTTTTAAATGGTAAATGGGTCCTTCAACAATTACGCACACCGACAATCATCGACTTAAATCCAACATTTGGTCAACTTCTTGAATGACCGCGGCGCCAGTCACGACACTTCCTATTTATTTCGCTGTGTTGCGTTGGTTGCTGACGACGACCAATAACGCCTTTCCTCATTGGCCGACCCACAATATCAACAGCCAATCACGTGGCTTTATTTCAAGAATGTGTTGCATTTAATGGACTATAAATTTGTAGTACATTTTGGCTTTGAGTTTAGATACGCCTTTAGTTTGTAAACTTAGGGAAATACAGACATTTTAAACCAAACACATACCTCAGCGTTTTGCAATTTTTGACCGAGTAATGTGGCAGTAATATAGATACACAATTTTCATCTTCGATCCGGACATAAAGAGGTAAAGGTTTTAATGTAGATTCTCAGTCATAATGCAGATGTATCGTTTACGTGTCATACGTATCATCCGCAGGTGGACATTTTGTTGGTTAATTTGTTTTGTTTTAGCCCTCCGTGAAAACGTAATTGAAGCTTTATTGTCACCTTAATCACCTAGATAACGGACATAAACTAATCGCTGTACAGTATTGACATTAAAACGGGCTGTAGGTGTCGCCAAAGCGCCGCGCTTGTCCATATGTACTGTAAAACCCAGTCCGGCCGTCCTAGCTGCACTGTAATACCGTTAGCGTCCCGGATGTTTTTCCGTTAATTTATTTGGATACCTGGCATCCATTCATGAATCGCTTGGTTCCCCCAAGTATAACTGCAGCGATCTCCACGGCATTGGCTCAGTGTGCACACTGTTATCCCGACGGTAAGTTGTTATAATGGCAGTCCGGTACCCGAAGCCTCAAAGGCTGCGTAATATCAAACCATGATGTTAGCCATTTAGCCAGCGTTAGCACGCAAGCTCCTCCGGGCGACGTTTAACTAGTGTCGAATAAGTGTCTTCCATCCCCGACCATGGTACGCAAGGCAAATTGAACATTGAGATGATTTAAACGACGGGAAGCTTCAGTATAATTCTAAGCTGGTTACGGATGAGTGGAACTAACTAGGCTAGTTAGCGTGTTGACAAGCTAAGGTCAAGAAGCTGGCCACTGACAGCTAACGCTAACTACTGTGGTACCCAGGAACCATTGACGTGTTCAGGGGAAGCTAACCACACTTCTACCGGGTAATGCCGATCAAATTAGCCACCGAAAGCTTTTATTCAGTGTCTTTTCTTTCCAAGGCGTGTGGCTTGGTTAGTTAGTTTGAAGCTATCTCCGCGTAATTGTGAACAAGGTCTCAATGCAAGTTGTTTACCTCGGGTTGGGATGGACTACAACTGTTATTAGGCTGTTATTACCACGCTGTTAACGAGGACCCGAGTTTGGTTGCATGTTTGTCTTCTCTGCTCCAAAACTGCCATGAAGTCAACAAACACTGTCAGTGTTTAGATATGTAAATAGTGTCGGATCGGTCTTGGGTTAGTTGGGTTAGTTTAGCTCGTTAAAATAAAGAAATGGAATTTAATGAATGCTGTCGATTCCAATGTAATCTTTGCTTAAACCAGGATCCCATCCGGCTTTTACAGCTCTTTTCAGTCGAATGGCACCAAAGTTTCTAAGTGGTGTATAACGCCTGGGTGCGTGCACGTGTGCGTGCACGTGTGAGGTCCCTTCAGAAAAGAGTTCACCCTCCATTGTTCCCAACGTTCTCAAAACGATCGAACTGGTTCGGTCCCAGTGTTGCGGTGGAAAAGGACAGATGTGTCGGAGGTTTCAGTTGCTATGGCAACGTCACAGTCGTTGCTGTGGCGCTGGCAGAGCGCAGATCACGCACACGCACGCGCTGCTGGTGGTTTCCCATGAATCGGAAAGGTTTTGTGACGCTTTGGATCGTGTGTGCGCGCGCGCGTGTGTGTGTGCGCGCGCGCGTGGTATCAGCTGTGGTGTCAGGAGACACGAGCAGCTGCTGCTTCTTTGGAGGCTTTTCCCCTGGTGACGCTCTGAAGGCTGGAGACAGATGTGGAGACAGATGTGGACACAGATGAGGAGACAGATGTGGACACAGATGAGGAGACAGATGAGGAGACAGATGAGGAGACAGATGAGACAGATGAGACAGATGTGGAGACAGATGTGGAGACAGATGTGGACACAGATGTGGACACAGATGAGGAGACAGATGAGGAGACAGATGTGGAGACAGATGTGGAGACAGATGTGGACACAGATGTGGACACAGATGAGGAGACAGATGAGGAGACAGATGTGGAGACAGATGTGGAGACAGATGTGGACACAGATGAGGAGACAGATGAGGAGACAGATGAGGAGACAGATGTGGAGACAGATGAGGAGACAGATGAGGAGACAGATGAGGAGACAGATGTGGAGACAGATGTGGAGACAGATGAGGAGACAGATGAGGAGACAGATGAGGAGACAGATGTGGTGCATTTAATGGAGGACGGAGACCTCGTCCTCCCTCAGACAGATGTGGTGCAGCTGCCCCCATCCCTCATCATCCATCTTCATCAATCCATAATCAATCCATCCATCCATCCATCCAGCATCATCATCACTCCATACATAATAACCATCATCCATAAATCCATCCATCCATCATCACATCCATCATCAGCATCCATCCTCAAATCCACACCCACAACTCCCCCCATCCCTCCCTCCACTCACCCCTCCACCTCCCCATCCCCCGTCCACTCACCCCCTCCACTCCCCCCCCATCCCCCCCCATCCCCCCACCCCTCCACCTCCCCATCCCCCTCCACTCACCCCTCCCTCCCTCCATCCCTCCCTCCACTCACCCCCCCCCCCCATCGCCCCTATTTACCCTGGTATCCTGGTTCCGCTGGGCTCCTCAGCAGTTCCACACTAAAGCTGCTGAGCTCATCACCAAATGTGCTCCGTGTTCTGGGAATAAAGCCAGTCCTAAAGGAGAAAGAACCTCTGCTGTTATTACATGGCTATAACCATGATAATATCAGCAGGTATAAGCTGCTGGCTGGAGTAGAACCTGATCTGACTGGGCCCAGTGTCAGACGTTGGGCTGGAGCGTTGGGATGGGAGCCCCAGTCCTGTGGAGGTGGCAGCTCTGGGGGCTCCCATGTTAACAAGGTGTGACACCCCTACATCACCAAACCCATCACCCCTCCACCCCTCCATCACCACCCATCCACCCCTCCATCACCCATCCATCACCCCTCCACCCCTCCATCCCCTGCAGAATAACCTTCCCACGCTGTTATTGTGTTTACAACGGGATTTCACAGCCTCCCACGTGACTCCACAACTGCTGGTTTACGCTCTTCCCTCCGCTGAGCCACAGCTCCACCACGGGGCTGTCTCAGCTCCCACGGGGCTGTCTCAGCTCCACCACGGGGCTGTCTCCGGGGCTGTCTCAGCTCCACCACGGGGCTGTCTCAGCTCCAACACGGGGCTGTCTCAGCTCCAACACGGGGCTGTCTCAGCTCCACCACGCGGCTGTCTCAGCTCCACCACGGGGCTGTCTCAGCTCCACCACGGGGCTGTCTCAGCTCCAACACGCGGCTGTCTCAGCTCCACCACGGGGCTGTCTCCGGGGCTGTCTCAGCTCCACCACGGGGCTGTCTCAGCTCCACCACGGGCTGTCTCAGCTCCACCACGGGCTGTCTCCGGGGCTGTCTCAGCTCCACCACGGGCTGTCTCAGCTCCACCACGGGGCTGTCTCAGCTCCACCACGGGGCTGTCTCAGCTCCACCACGCGGCTGTCTCAGCTCCACCACGGGGCTGTCTCAGCTCCACCACGGGGCTGTCTCAGCTCCACCACGCGGCTGTCTCAGCTCCACCACGGGGCTGTCTCAGCTCCACCACGGGCTGTCTCAGCTCCACCACGGGGCTGTCTCAGCTCCACCACGGGGCTGTCTCCGGGGCTGTCTCAGCTCCACCACGGGGCTGTCTCAGCTCCACCACAGGGCTGTCTCAGCTCCACCACGGGGCTGTCTCAGCTCCACCACGGGGCTGTCTCAGCTCCACCACGGGGCTGTCTCAGCTCCACCACGGGGCTGTCTCAGCTCCACCACGGGGCTGTCTCAGCTCCACCACGGGGCTGTCTCAGCTCCACCACGGGGCTGTCTCCGGGGCTGTCTCAGCTCCACCACGGGGCTGTCTCAGCTCCACCACGGGGCTGTCTCAGCTCCACCACGGGGCTGTCTCCGGGGCTGTCTCAGCTCCACCACGCGGCTGTCTCAGCTCCACCACGGGGCTGTCTCCAGGGCTGTCTCAGCTCCACCACGGGCTGTCTCGCTCCACCACGGGGCTGTCTCAGCTCCACCACGGGGCTGTCTCAGCTCCACCACGGGGCTGTCTCAGCTCCACCACGGGGCTGTCTCCGGGGCTGTCTCAGCTCACCACGGGGCTGTCTCAGCTCCACCACGCGGCTGTCTCAGCTCCACCACGGGCTGTCTCAGCTCCACCACGGGGCTGTCTCAGCTCCACCACGGGGCTGTCTCAGCTCCACCACGGGGCTGTCTCAGCTTCACCACGGGGCTGTCTCAGCTCCACCACGGGGCTGTCTCAGCTCCACCACGGGGCTGTCTCAGCTCCACCACGGGGCTGTCTCCGGGGCTGTCTCAGCTCCACCACGCGGCTGTCTCAGCTCCACCACGGGCTGTCTCAGCTCCACCACGGGGCTGTCTCAGCTCCACCACGGGGCTGTCTCAGCTCCACCACGGGGCTGTCTCCGGGGCTGTCTCAGCTCCACCACGCGGCTGTCTCAGCTCCACCACGGGGCTGTCTCAGCTCCACCACGGGCTGTCTCAGCTCCACCACGCGGCTGTCTCCGCCTCAGAGGTGGTGTAGCAAGGCTTTCCTTTGCTCATCATTTGCCATGTGAAGCGTTCCTGCCTCGTCCTCCTGACTCCAGCCCAGCTCCTTTAGCCTCTGAGTTAGCCTTTCCTTTACCCTCCAGGAAGTGGGAGGTGATTTGGAATCGCAGGTGTTCCTTTCCCATTGTGGCTGCGCTCCACCTTCCCAGCACTCCTATTTGCCATTTATTTTTGTAATGTTCTTGTGCAACGGCCTCGGATCATGCTCCACTCGCAACCCCACCCACCGTCCTCCTGATTGGCTCGCTGCCTCTTTTTTTTTTTTTTTTCCAAGTGGGGAAACAGCTGTAAACATATGAATCCCCCCCCCTTCATCACTGTGAAAATTCCCAGTATGAAGCTGGTTTGGAGCGCCGTCCCACTGGGTCGTCGTGCTGTGACTGGAGTAAGTCTGTTTGGTGTGTGTGTGTGTGTGTGTGTGTGGTTGACCCCTCGCCTGATCTGATTACAGCTATTAAATTAAATTACAATAGAACTTGTTTACTTGTGGCTGGTCAACAGGTTTGATTATTAATAGGATCAGCTGCAGTGGAGGGCTAAAACAGACCGGCTCCCATGCAGGTGAGTGATTTATTCAGCGGGATTCCTTATTGATCTTTCTCCCAAAGGACGGTTTTCCCAGCTTCTGCGCGTCGAGCGGGAACAGAAGGATCACACGCCACCGTTCCTGGACTGAAACCGCCGGTCGCCTGTTCCGCGTCGTCTATATTTGTCATCATAGCGGCTGTAACCGGGGCTGTCCCAGTCAAGGCCGTCGGTTCGATTTCAGATCCTACACGCTCAAGTCTCCTTGAGCACGACACCCAATCCCAGAATAGCTTTTTAAGCTGCGTCTGAATGAAATGATGGGTTATTCCGGTGCGTTGGGTTGGGCGGCGTGCTGTACATGTAAACCCAGGCCGTGCCCCGACCGTCCCCGGGCTGGTATCGTGCAGTAATTAATGACATCATCGCAGAGGAGACGGTGAGAGGATGGTGGAAGACGAGGACGCCTGTTTGGAGCTGGACACAGCCACAAGAGCAGTGGGAATATTGTCCTTGAGATCCTCCAGCGGTGCGGTGACGAAGCCCACACAGAGTCCTTAATCAGAAAGAGCAGCTTAATCGGCGGGCCGGCCAGGCCAGGAGCTGCGGCAGGTCGGCGGCCCCGCGGGTGGCTGTTGGAGTCCGCCACCACAGGGGGCACGACACGGCCGGCTGATTAGCAACACAGCCAATTAGCCGATGCTGCCTCGGACCCAACTTTGTTTGGCACACCTGCCAGACAGTGGCTCAGCAACAGCCACCCTCTCGGTGTCCTTGGTCACTCCACCATCTTAATGTCTCCACATGTCTGGACGTGTGTTGGCTGTATCTCCAGAAGAGGACAGAACGTTCCATTGCCTCACTAAGAGGCGCTGAGAGCCAGCTGGAGGTCAACGGCAGCGCTGGAACATGAGCGGATTGAGGCAGGGATGAGGAGCGGATTTGAGCTGAGGAGTAAGCAGTGGGACCCCGATGACCTTGGCTTTGATCTCTATCGGCCCGTTCCCAGCCTGCAGCTCTGCGTGTACGCTGCAAACAAAACTGATGTGTGTGAACCTTTGCGAGGGCAGCAAACCATGACGTGAGACACGCCCTCGCAGATATGCACATCAGACAAGGGGATATCAGATCAAAGTAGAACCTGAAAACCATGTCCTGCAGCCCAGTGGACCTTTGATGGCAAGCCAAGGGATGTTCTTCCAGAAACGAGTGGGAAATATCACCGCACGTCTGGGACACGCTGGAGTTTGCTAGTTGTAGATGCTAATGGTGGCTCAGATGATGACGTATTCTGTTAAGTACAGAACAGATGTGAGCTGATGTTTACTGGGTACTGCTAATTTTAGAACTGGCTGCCTGTTGGGCATGTTTGCTTGTGCACGTTTGCGTCAGCGTCCATCTGGGGCTGGTTCTTGGTCAAGCCCGCCCGCTGATTCACGCTGACGCTGTTGGATGCTGAGTTTCCAGCACGAGGCCTCGGTGCTGGAAAGGTGGTTCGTTTGAGCGTTTCAGTTTTAACGCTGTCTCCGTCTCTGCTGAATAAAGACACTCAAACATCCTGCTATGTTCTAGATTGGCTAATGTTTAGTGTGGCGTTTGCTTCTGGTTCTGGTGCAGTTGTGCGGCTTCATTGCTGAGCCTCTTGTGAGTGGCTCCACAAGTAAGTAGCAGGAAATGAAACTGCAATACACAGCAGGAAACACGCAGCAAAGGGTCGGACCAGTGATAGTTCCTGGCTCAGGAGGGCACGGTGGCGGCGCTAGCTCTGCCGTTTGCAGCGCTCTGAGAGCCTTTAACCTGTCTGAGAGAGCCTTTAACCTGTCTGAGAGCCTTTCACCTGTCTGAGAGAGCCTTTCACCTGTCTGAGGAGCCTTTAACACCTGTCTGAGAGAGCCTTTCACCTGTCTGAGAGAGCCTTTAAACTGTCTGAGAGAGCCTTTAACCTGTCTGAGAGAGCCTTTAACCTGTCTGAGAGAGCCTTTAACCTGTCTGAGAGAGCCTTTAACCTGTCTGAGAGAGCCTTTAACCTGTCTGAGAGAGCCTTTAACCTGTCTGAGAGAGCCTTTCACCTGTCTGAGAGAGCCTTTTCACCGGTCTGAGAGAGCCTTTAACCTGTCTGAGAGAGCCTTTAACCTGTCTGAGAGAGCCTTTAACCTGTCTGAGAGAGCCTTTCAACCTGTCTGAGAGAGCCTTCAACCGTCTGAGAGAGCCTTTAACCTGTCTGAGAGAGCCTTTACCTGTCTGAGAGAGCCTTTCACCTGTCTGAGAGAGCCTTTAACCTGTCTGAGAGAGCCTTTCAACACCTGTCTGAGAGAGCCTTTAACCTGTCTGAGAGAGCCTTTCACCTGTCTGAGAGAGCCTTTAACCTGTCTGAGAGAGCCTTTCACCTGTCTGAGAGAGCCTTTAACCTGTCTGAGAGAGCCTTTCACCTGTCTGAGAGAGCCTTTTCCACGGTCTGAGAGAGCCTTTAACCTGTCTGAGAGAGCCTTTCACCTGTCTGAGAGAGCCTTTCACCTGTCTGAGAGAGCCTTTCACCTGTCTGAGAGAGCCTTTCACCGTTCTGAGAGAGCCTTTCACCTGTCTGAGAGAGCTTTAACCTGTCTGAGAGAGCCTTTCACCTGTCTGAGAGAGCCTTTCACCTGTCTGAGAGAGCCTTTCACCTGTCTGAGAGAGCCTTTAACCTGTCTGAGAGAGCCTTTAACCGGTCTGAGAGAGCCTTTCACCTGTCTGAGAGAGCCTTTAACCGGTCTGAGAGAGCCTTTCACCTGTCTGAGAGAGAGCCTTTAACCTGTCTGAGAGAGCCTTCACCTGTCTGAGAGAGCCTTTAACCTGTCTGAGAGAGCCTTTAACCTGTCTGAGAGAGCCTTTCACCTGTCTGAGAGAGCCTTTACCTGTCTGAGAGCCTTTAACCTGTCTGAGAGAGCCTTTCACCTGTTGAGAGAGCCTTTCACCTGTCTGAGAGAGCCTTTCACCTGTCTGAGAGAGAGCCTTTCACCTGTCTGAGAGAGCCTTTCACCTGTCTGAGAGAGCCTTTAACCTGTTCTGAGAGAGCCTTTCACCTGTCTGAGAGCGAGCCTTTCACCTGTCTGAGAGAGCCTTTAACCTGTCTGGAGAGCCTTAACCTGTCTGAGAGAGCCTTCACCTGTCTGAGAGAGCCTTTCACCTGTCTGAGAGAGCCTTTAACCTGTCTGAGAGAGCCTTTAACCTGTCTGAGAGACTTTCACCTGTCTGAGAGAGCCTTTCCACCTGTCTGAGAGAGCTTTAACCTGTCTGAGAGAGCCTTTAACCTGTCTGAGAGAGCCTTTCCACCTGTCTGAGAGAGCCTTTCACCTGTCTGAGAGAGCCTTTCACCTGTCTGAGAGAGCCTTTCACCTGTCTGAGAGAGCCTTTCACCTGTCTGAGAGAGCCTTTACCTGTCTGAGAGAGCCTTTCACCTGTCTGAGAGAGCCTTTAACCTGTCTGAGAGAGCCTCTCACCGGTTTGAGTCAGAGCTGCTTGTGTTAACGGCCATATTTAGCGTACAGCGGTGTCATCAGTGGACTTCCTGTCTCAGGACAGGCGTGACACGGACCAGAAGCTCCCTTTGAACAGAGACCCGTCCAGGTTAAGATTAACGGGCCTGTTTGTCTTGTCAATCTTGTGCTCCTTTATTTTTGCCACTCTTTCCTCTCTGTGGGTTCAGACAACCGCAGCTAACGTGTGACACCACGTCACCATTTCAGCCACACGTGAATCCCCTCATTATTTAATTTCCACTCTCTGATCTGAGAATATTTGGACTTTATTGTAGCGTGAGGCTGCCAGTGAGGCTGGTCCAAACACATCCAGTCTGCACTGCGCAGTGATTGAGCCGTCAGTGTATCCAGAAGGTTGACACACAGTTTCAGGCTTCCTGTCATGCTGCAGCTACAACAGGTGGTGCTGGATTGTGTGTGAGCTCATCAAAATGCCTGTCACAAAGGTGGCGATCCGTGGTGAGCAGACTTTCTCCAGGAGCCACAAACAAACACACAGGACCCACAGAACTGGTTCACATCTGCTCCACACAGCTACAGCTTTGTTCCGATGATGGCGTTGTGGGTGCTTGAATTGAGCTTTGTCTAACTTCAACAGGTGGACTCATGTTGAATCATATTCTGCCCACAGGAAGCAGTGACTGGGCCAACCTGACACCCAGGACCTCGTGTCCTTGGTTCCCCACACCCATTCTCCCCGTCGGGTCTCGGTGCCACCGGCAGTGGATTGGAGCACTCTGATTGGAGGCTTTGTGAGGTGGTTGTCCGGTCTGGCGCCACCTCCCCCTGGGGCCGGCGTGCGCTCTCAGCAGCCTGTAGTGCCCTGTGCCCCCTCCCCCCCATCGCGGCGCACCAGAGCACATGCCCAGGGTAAGACTTGTGCCAGAATTCTCCTTGTGTGCCATAAACCACACCAACTGCCCCCCCGGGGCAGAATAAAAGGCACCTATACAACACTTTTCTGTTATGTCTCCGGGCAAATGTCAAGTTTTGTTTCGTAAAATACCAATTTGAGGGCAGGAAAGCAAGCGTTCCGGGTGAGGGTCCAGGGAACCCGGTTTGTTACGGAACCCTGATTTGGATGGGGTCCAGTGCAGCAGCAGAACAATGGTGAATTCTTCAGAGCGCTATGCTGGTGTGCCACGTTCCTGTGAGGTCGTGCTGCGCTCGCACACGTGTGTGTATTTGTGTGTAGGTGGAACAAGGCCCACCTGCCACCCGGTTAGCAAGCGCGTTTCAGCTTAACCAGTCTTTGCTTTGCCCTTCGGTGCAGAAGGTGGCCCAGTCCGTCTGCCAGGAGCCATGTGCCTCCCTCACACCAACAACATGGACAACAAGTTACAGGGGACAGGGCCAGGGGGAGGAGCTACACTTCGACCACGAGCAGGAGGGGTTCCGCTGGAGCCCTTCATTCACCAGGTATGCTGGAATGGTTTTTTGTTCTTTTTTTTTTATCCTTCTGGAGGTTTTCATGGCGCCACTCTGCTTGTAGGTGGGGGGTCACACGAGCATGATGCGCTATGATGACCACACGGTGTGCAAGCCTCTGATCATACGAGAGCAGCGCTTCTATGAATCCCTGCCTCCTGAGATGAAAGAGTTCACTCCAGAGTATAAAGGTCAGTCTGAAGTGTTTCTGGCTACGTTTTCTTTTGATATTTCTCCACCTGCTAACCTCTTGAACACATCACAACTCTCAGCCAGCATCTCTCTGACGTTTGGGACCACCTCATACACAGGAGATGGAGTTTTTTTACACCCCATTAGGTCAGAACCCAACTTGGCCTAGTTTCAGCGAACAGCTACAGGTCTTGAGTCGGTGTGACCCCTGACCTCTAGGCCTTTGCTTGGGCAGGATGCACGTCTCAGAGTGGAGCTGTAAATGTTTGCAGCTGTATTTTATTGGCCTCACATCCCTAGCAGTCACACCCACATGTAGGGGAAGACAAACACTGCTTTTGCATCATTTTAGACTCTCTTCGCGCTGCCATTTGTGCTTTATATAGAACAGGAGAGCATAAAACCAGGAAATTCTTGTCTTTGGTTTTCCCTTCAGCTGAGACACGTAAATAAAGACGCAGGATCAGCAATGTGAAGTCAGATGAGTCATGTTATTAGCTCAAGAGAGCTGCATCTAAAACTAGGCCACATTTAAAATGCTGGATCCAAATGTGATCTTTGTAGCGTAAGAATTGACATCATTAAATGATGTTGAGACGCTGCAGGACGGGCGGATGTATACTGGGATGGCAGAGCTCTGCTCTTTATCAGCAGCCACATGCTTTGGTGCCTGTGCTGTAAGAACAGATCTAAACACATGTCAGCCCAGAATATACACTCCTGTCTCCTGTATGTGACCTATTTATCATCTTAGGAAATTACGCAAGAGAGTAGCAATAACAAAGGGATGACTTACAGAGAAATCTCCTAATAACCTGTCATTATCATTTAAAAGAGGCCAAAGCCCAGACTGCTGACATGGAGGTGTTGTTGGACACATGAGGCAGACAGATTAACCACCGTGCAACCTTCTAGGGGTGTGGTGATTGGATAATTAATGTGCTAACGTTGATGGAGGTCACTGTTAAAATGAGGAAAATCCTGTGGTGGAGCTATCAGTCAGAGGAGAAGAGTGGATGAAGGAGGGGAGAAGAGCGGATGAAGGAGAGGAGAAGAGTGGATGAAGGAGAGGAGAAGAGTGGATGAAGGAGGGGAGAAGAGCGATGAAGGAGAGGAGAGTGGATGAAGGAGAGGAGAAGAGTGGATGAAGGAGAGGAGAAAAGTGGATGAAGGAGGGGAGAAGAGTGGATGAAGGAGAGGCGGCTCGTGGCTGCCGGAGCGGAGAAGGTGGATGAAGGAGGGGAGCCGCGTGGCTGACGGGGCGCCGCGTGGCTGCCGGAGAGGCGCCGCGTGGATGCCGGCGCGGCGCCGCGTGGCTGCCGGCGCGGCGCCGCGTCGCTCCCGGCGGGGCGCCGCGTGGCTGCCGGCGCGCGCTCGCCGGCTGCCGGCGCGGCGCCGCGCTGCTGCCGCGGGGCGCCGCGTGGCTGCCGGCGCGGCGCCGCTGGCTGCCGGCGCGGCGCCGCGTGGCTGCCGGCGCGGCGCCGCGTGGCTGCCGGCGGGGCGCCGCGTGGCTGCCGGCGCGGCGCCGCGCGGCTGCCGGCGCGGCGCCGCGTGGCTGCCGGCGGGGCGCCGCGTGGCTGCCTGCGCGGCGCCGCGTCTGCCGGGGGGCGCCGCGTGGCTGCCGGCGGGCGCCGCGTGGCTGCCGGCGCGGCGCCGCGTGGCTGCCGGCCGCGCCGCTTGGCTGCCGGCGCGGCGCCGTGGCTGCCGGGCGGCGCCGCGTGCCTGCGCGCGCGCCCGCTCGCTCCCGGGGGCGCCGCGTGGCTGCCGGCGCGGCGCCGCGTGGCTGCCGGCGGGGCGCGCGTGGCTGCCGGAGGGGCGCCGCGTGGCTGCCGGCGCGGCCGCGTGGCTGCCGGCGCGGCGCCGCGTGGCTGCCGGCGCGGCGCCGCGCGCTGCCGGCGCGGCGCCGCGGTCGGCTGCCGGCGGGGCGCCGCTGGCTGCCGGCGCGGCGCCGCGTGGCTGCCGTAGCGGCGCCGCGTGGCTGCCGGCGGGGCGCGCGTGGCTGTGCCGGCGCGGCGCCTGTGGCTGCCGGCGCGGCGCCGCGTGGCTGCCGGCGCGCCGCCTGTTCTGCCTGATGCTGTGCGCCCCAGTGATGAAGGAGAGGAGATGGTATCCTCCGTCCCCCAGCGTGGTGCTGGTGGGTCCCCTGTTAGTGAGACTTGTTGCCCCCCTAGGTCTGACCTGTGGTGTCCTCCGTCCCCCAGGCGTGTGCTGGTGGGTCCCCTGTTAGTGAGACTTGTTGCCCCCCCCCCCAGGTCTGACCTGTGGTGTCCTCCGTCCCCCAGGCGTGGTGCTGGTGTGTCCCCTGTTAGTGAGACTTGTTGCCCCCCTAGGTCTGACCTGTGGTGTCCTCCGTCCCCCAGGCGTGGTGCTGGTGGGTCCCCTGTTAGTGAGACTTGTTGCCCCCCAGGTCTGACCTGTGATGTCCTCCGTCCCCCAGGCGTGGTGCTGGTGTGTCCCCTGTTAGTGAGACTTGTTGCCCCCCAGGTCTGACCTGTGGTGTCCTCCGTCCCCCAGGCGTGGTGCTGGTGTGTCCCCTGTTAGTGAGACTTGTTGCCCCCTAGGTCTGACCTGTGGTGTCCTCCGTCCCCCAGCGTGGTGCTGGTGGGTCCCCTGTTAGACTTGTTGCCCCCAGTCTGACCTGTGGTGTCCTCCGTCCCCCAGGCGTGGTGCTGGTGTGTCCCCTGTTAGTGAACTTGTTGCCCCCTAGGTCTGACCTGTGGTGTCCTCCGTCCCCCAGGCGTGGTGCTGGTGGGTCCCCTGTTAGTGAGACTTGTTGCCCCCTAGGTCTGACCTGTGGTGTCCTCCGTCCCCCAGGCGTGGTGCTGGTGGGTCCCCTGTTAGTGAGACTTGTTGCCCCCCTAGGTCTGACCTGTGGTGTCCTCCGTCCCCCAGGCGTGGTGCTGGTGGGTCCCCTGTTAGTGAGACTTGTTGCCCCCCAGGTCTGACCTGTGGTGTCCTCCGTCCCCCAGGCGTGGTGCTGGTGGGTCCCCTGTTAGTGAGACTTGTTTTCCCCCCTAGGTCTGACCTGTGGTGTCCTCCGTCCCCCAGGCGTGGTGCTGGTGGGTCCCCTGTTTTTGAGACTTGTTGCCCCCCTAGGTCTGACCTGTGGTGTCCTCCGTCCCCCAGGCGTGGTGCTGGTGGGTCCCCTGTTAGTGAGACTTGTTGCCCCCTAGGTCTGACCTGTGGTGTCCTCCGTCCCCCAGGCGTGGTGCTGGTGGGTCCCCTGTTAGTGAGACTTGTTGCCCCCCTAGGTCTGACCTGTGGTGTCCTCCGTCCCCCAGGCGTGGTGCTGGTGTGTCCCCTGTTAGTGAGACTTGTTGCCCCCCTAGGTCTGACCTGTGGTGTCCTCCGTCCCCCAGGCGTGGTGCTGGTGGTCCCCTGTTCGTGAGACTTGTTGCCCCCCTAGGTCTGACCTGTGGTGTCCTCCGTCCCCCAGGCGTGGTGCTGGTGGGTCCCCTGTTAGTGAGACTTGTTGCCCCCTAGGTCTGACCTGTGGTGTCCTCCGTCCCCCAGGCGTGGTGCTGGTGTGTCCCCTGTTAGTGAGACTTGTTGCCCCCTAGGTCTGACCTGTGGTGTCCTCCGTCCCCCAGGCGTGGTGCTGGTGTGTCCCCTGTTAGTGAGACTTGTTGCCCCCCTAGGTCTGACCTGTGGTGTCCTCCGTCCCCCAGGCGTGGTGCTGGTGTGTCCCCTGTTAGTGAGACTTGTTGCCCCCAGGTCTGACCTGTGGTGTCCTCCGTCCCCCAGGCGTGGTGCTGGTGTGTCCCCTGTTAGTGAGACTTGTTGCCCCCTAGGTCTGACCTGTGGTGTCCTCCGTCCCCCAGGCGTGGTGCTGGTGTGTCCCCTGTTAGTGAGACTTGTTGCCCCCTAGGTCTGACCTGTGGTGTCCCCGTCCCCCAGGCGTGGTGCTGGTGTGTCCCCTGTTAGTGAGACTTGTTGCCCCCAGGTCTGACCTGTGGTGTCCTCCGTCCCCCAGGCGTGGTGCTGGTGTGTCCCCTGTTAGTGAGACTTGTTGCCCCCCAGGTCTGACCTGTGGTGTCCTCCGTCCCCCAGGCGTGGTGCTGGTGTGTCCCCTGTTAGTGAGACTTGTTGCCCCCCTAGGTCTGACCTGTGGTGTCCTCCGTCCCCCAGGCGTGGTGCTGGTGGGTCCCCTGTTAGTGAGACTTGTTGCCCCCTAGTCTGACCTGTGGTGTCCGTCCTCCGTCCCCCAGGCGTGGTGCTGGTGGGTCCCCTGTTAGTGAGACTTGTTGCCCCCAGGTCTGACCTGTGGTGTCCTCCGTCCCCCAGGCGTGGTGCTGGTGTGTCCCCTGTTAGTGAGACTTGTTGCCCCCCCTAGGTCTGACCTGTGGTGTCCTCCGTCCCCCAGTGTGGTGCTGGTGGTCCCCTGTTAGTGAGACTTTTTGCCCCCTAGGTCTGACCTGTGTGTCCTCCGTCCCCCAGCGTGGTGCTGGTGGGTCCCCTGTTAGTGAGACTTGTTGCCCCCCTAGGTCTGACCTGTGGTGTGTCCTCCGTCCCCCAGGCGTGGTGCTGGTGGGTCCCCTGTTAGTGAGACTTGTTGCCCCCTAGGTCTGACCTGTGGTGTCCTCCGTCCCCCAGGCGTGGTGCTGGTGGGTCCCCTGTTAGTGAGACTTGTTGCCCCCCTAGGTCTGACCTGTGGTGTCCTCCGTCCCCCAGGCGTGGTGCTGGTGTGTCCCCTGTTAGTGAGACTTGTTGCCCCCTAGGTCTGACCTGTGGTGTCCTCCGTCCCCCAGGCGTGGTGCTGGTGGTCCCCTGTTCGTGAGACTTGTTGCCCCCTAGGTCTGACCTGTGGTGTCCTCCGTCCCCCAGGCGTGGTGCTGGTGGGTCCCCTGTTAGTGAGACTGTTGCCTGCCCCCTAGTCTGACCTGTGGTGTCCTCCGTCCCCCAGGCGTGGTGCTGGTGTGTCCCCTGTTAGTGAGACTTGTTGCCCCCTAGGTCTGACCTGTGGTGTCCTCCGTCCCCCAGGCGTGGTGCTGGTGTGTCCCCTGTTAGTGAGACTTGTTGCCCCCTAGGTCTGACCTGTGGTGTCCTCCGTCCCCCAGGCGTGGTGCTGGTGTGTCCCCTGTTAGTGAGACTTGTTGCCCCCAGGTCTGACCTGTGGTGTCCTCCGTCCCCCAGGCGTGGTGCTGGTGTGTCCCCTGTTAGTGAAGACGTGTTGCCCCCTAGGTCTGACCTGTGGTGTCCTCCGTCCCCCAGGCGTGGTGCTGGTGTGTCCCCTGTTAGTGAGACTTGTTGCCCCCCCTAGGTCTGACCTGTGTGTCCTCCGTCCCCCAGGCGTGGTGCTGGTGTGTCCCCTGTTAGTGAGACTTGTTGCCCCCCAGGTCTGACCTGTGGTGTCCTCCGTCCCCCAGGCGTGGTGCTGGTGTGTCCCCTGTTAGTGAGACTTGTTGCCCCCAGGTCTGACCTGTGGTGTCCTCCGTCCCCCAGGCGTGGTGCTGGTGTGTCCCCTGTTAGTGAGACTTGTTGCCCCCTAGGTCTGACCTGTGGTGTCCTCCGTCCCCCAGCGTGGTGCTGGTGGGTCCCCTGTTAGTGAGACTTGTTGCCCCCTAGGTCTGACCTGTGGTGTCCTCCGTCCCCCAGGCGTGGTGCTGGTGGGTCCCCTGTTAGTGAGACTTGTTGCCCCCAGGTCTGACCTGTGGTGTCCTCCGTCCCCCAGGCGTGGTGCTGGTGTGTCCCCTGTTAGTGAGACTTGTTGCCCCCAGGTCTGACCTGTGGTGTCCTCCGTCCCCCAGGCGTGGTGCTCTGGTGTTCCCCTGTTAGTGAGACTTGTTGCCCCCTAGGTCTGACCTGTGGTGTCCTCCGTCCCCCAGGCGTGGTGCTGGTGTGTCCCCTGTTAGTGAGACTTGTTGCCCCCCAGGTCTGACCTGTGGTGTCCTCCGTCCCCCAGGCGTGGTGCTGGTGGGTCCCCTGTTAGTGAGACTTGTTGCCCCCTAGGTCTGACCTGTGGTGTCCTCCGTCCCCCAGGCGTGGTGCTGGTGTGTCCCCTGTTAGTGAGACTTGTTGCCCCCCAGGTCTGACCTGTGGTGTCCTCCGTCCCCCAGGCGTGGTGCTGGGTGTCCCCTGTCAGTGAGACTTGTTGCCCCCAGGTCTGACCTGTGGTGTCCTCCGTCCCCCAGGCGTGGTGCTGGTGTGTCCCCTGTTAGTGAGACTTGTTGCCCCCCTAGGTCTGACCTGTGGTGTCCTCCGTCCCCCAGGCGTGGTGCTGGTGTGTCCCCTGTTAGTGAGACTTGTTGCCCCCTAGGTCTGACCTGTGGTGTCCTCCGTCCCCCAGGCGTGGTGCTGGTGTGTCCCCTGTTAGTGAGACTTGTTGCCCCCTAGGTCTGACCTGTGGTGTCCTCCGTCCCCCAGGCGTGGTGCTGGTGTGTCCCCTGTTAGTGAGACTTGTTGCCCCCTAGGTCTGACCTGTGGTGTCCTCCGTCCCCCAGGCGTGTGCGTGGTGGTGGTCCCCTGTTAGTGAGACTTGTTGCCCCCCTAGGTCTGACCTGTGGTGTCCTCCATCCCCCAGGCGTGGTGCTGGTGTGCTTCGAGGGCGACTGCGACGGCTACATCAACCTGGTGGCCTACCCGTATGTGGAGAGCCCCCTGGAGGGGGGGGCCGGCGGAGCATGAGGAGTCCTCAGAGAGGGAGCAGCCCAGGAGGAAGCCACTCCCGCGCGCAGCCTCCATCGCTCCTCCTCCTCCTCCGAACACAAAGAGGAGCGCAGCGACAAGAAGGAGGCCCATGATGCTGATGCCTCAGATAAGTAAGGTTCCCCCTGTCATATCGATGTCACCTGGAGCCGGAACCGGCAGGTTCTGCTGGGCCTGAGCTCACCTCTCCTCCCACTGCAGTCTGGCAGAGCTGAAGAGTCCCCGACTGGACCAAAAGATCCACTCAGACGTTCCCTTCCAGATGCTGGACTGGAACAGCGGCGTGAGCTCGGAGAAGATCAGTTACAACCCCTGGAGCCTCCGGTGCCACAAGCAACAGCTGAGCCGCATGAGGTCTGAGTCCAAGGACCGCAAGCTCTTCAGTATCCGCCCTCCGGCGCTGCACGGTCACGTGCACCGTCCAGTGATGTAGTCGCCCCTCACGGGATAAAATCACTAACATCGGTGTCGCCGATGTGCCCGGGAGGCTCGGGAGGCTCGGGAGGCAGGTTGATACAGGTCAGGGTGTTTCCACGTTCTACCGGTCCAGACTCAACAAGGGGGGGGCTGTGTTGAAGAGCGGATCACTGAGGGAGGGAGCGGATCTCTGAGGGAGGGGGCGTCTCTCTGAGGGAGGGAGCGGATCTCTGAGGTAGGGAACGGATCTCTGAGGGAGGGAGCGTCTCTCTGAGGGAGGGAGCGGATCTCTGAGGGAGGGAGCAGACCTCTGAGGTAGGGAGCGGATCTCTGAGGGAGGGGGCGTCTCTCTGAGGGAGGGAGCGGATCTCTGAGGGAGGGGGCGGATCTGTGGGGAGGGAGCGGATCTGTGAGGGAGGGAGCGTCTCTCTGAGGGAGGGAGCGGATCTGTGAGGGAGGGAGCGGATCTGTGAGGGAGGGAGCGTCTCTCTGAGGGAGGGAGCGGATCTGTGAGGGAGGGAGCGGATCTCTGAGGGACGGAGCGTCTCTCTGAGGGAGGGAGCGGATCTGTGAGGAGGGAGCGGATCTCTGAGGGACGGAGCGTCTCTCTGAGGGAGGGAGCGGATCTGTGAGGGAGGGGGCAGGTCTCTGAGGGAGGGGGCGCCCTGAGGCGCCGGGTCCAGGGTGTTGTTTTGAGCTTGAGCTTCAAAGCCCCCCCCCCCCCCCCCCGTCTCTGTCCTCGGTCCACACAGGTCCGGCTGTGAGCACGAGCGCTCAGTGATGTCATTGTGTTCTGTAAACCGACCCGGTTCTGTTTCCGCGCTCCAACAGGAGTCCCAGTTAACGGGGGGGCGTGCACGTGTAACGATGGCCTGTTTATCATGGGCTGTGGGGTGTCCCGGGTACTGCACTCATGAATGTGGACGGGCCCGGCCCGCTCAGAGGGAACTTTGCCCCTTAACTCGGCCCCCTAACCAGAGTTTCTGCTGCTGAGAACGTGGTCCACCACTTCTCCTACCCCTGCATCCTGGACCTGAAGATGGGCACCAGGCAGCACGGGGACGACGCCTCGGACGAGAAGGCCGCCAGGCAGATAAAGAAGTGCGCCCAGAGCACCTCGGCCACCCTGGGGGTCCGGGTCTGCGGCATGCAGGTACCGTTGCCCCACACACTGCAGGCCCGGGGGCCTGAACCTGCCCCAGCCCAGCTCTCTGGCCTCTCTCTGCAGGTCTACCAGCTGGACACCGGCCACTACCTCTGCAGGAACAAGTACTACGGTCGGGGCCTGTCCATCGAAGGCTTCCGGGAGGCCCTCTTCCAGTTCCTGCACAACGGGAAGGGGCTGAGGCAGGATCTCCTGGAGCCCATCCTGAACAAGCTCCGCAGCCTGAAGGCGGTGCTGGAGAAGCAGGCGTCTTACCGCTTCTACTCCTCTTCGCTCCTCGTCATCTACGAGGGACAGGTCAGACAGGAAGTGGACCTGGCGTTTCATTTGCTTTGACTTGAGCTAAGCTATATGTGGCTACTGTGTAAACACGAGTCCAGGTCTCAGTAGGACACCTGCGCCCTCTGTTATGGCCTCCACCCTTGTAGCTACGCTTTAAATGTGACACAATCCACACACACTTTTATACAACACATGTTCAAAGTCCAAGAAACTCTGCAAATCTCCATATCTACATATATAAAGGTTTCCCTTCCTTTGTTTAGGAACGACAACCACAAACGTTAACGTTGCTCACTCAAACCCGGAAGCTCCAATAATTGCTGTGTAGCGCCCACCAGTGGCCTGGCGTGGTATTGCACCACTGCTGTGCACATCTATGGATGGAGCACAGCAGGAGAGTAGCAGAGGATGCTCTGGGGAGGAGCCTCCTCACCAGTCACCGACGGGTTTCTGGATTCTGGACTGTGCCTGAACCATATCTGCTCTTGTGTGCAGGAACCTGGGGACCCGCGGCCCTCCACTCTGGGCAGAATGCAGCCATGCAACACAAGACCCCCTCAGAGGGCCTCTGTGGGACCCACGCACTTTCAGCCCAAAGCGATGCAAACCTGAACCCGGATCCTGGCCCGGGATCTGGCCGGGCGGCTCTGCCCACCCCCTCCCCTCATGCTCCCCTACAGAGCCCACTCACCAGTTCGGACTGCCACTCTCGGTTTCCCCCCCCCTCTCCTCACCCGTCCACACCCTGACTCCGGCCTGAGTCCCTTCCCACCCCAGCCCAAGCAGCCCCCCAGGGTGGAGGTACGTATGATCGACTTTGCCCACTCCACCTTCAAGGGTTTCCGTGGTGACACGGCTGTGCATGACGGGCCCGACCGGGGTTACGTGTTTGGACTGGAGAGCCTGGTCCAGATCCTGGAGAGCCTTCGAGACGACAACCCGCTGTAGTTACAAGACACACGACTGTGCACGCGCATGCAGAGAGACACAACACACACCTACACACCACTCAACGTGCACTAGTTCATGTACAGTGCGTACAGGTTCACCTCCCGGAGGTATGAGCTGCTTCAACTGGCCGTCGCCGTGGAAACGTGATACATTCAACAGCGACGCCAGCAGCACGGCCGGCTGCAACCTTGAGGAACCTCTATACTTGTGAGGACTCTTGATGCACCAACCAAGCCCACCGTCAACTGTAACCATGACAACAAGATGCGTTCCAACCCTAAAGTGTCCCCACAAGCCCCGTTTGTGCGGGTGGTGTCCGTGTTTGAGTTTTCTGTAGAGTAATACTTGTGAGGACCATCCCCAGCTGTCCTTCACCCCAATGTTGGAGAGACGTGACCAAAAAACACGTCCACACGTTCCTGGGAACAATTCCTTGGTCTTTAGCAGACCCGGGACGGGACATCTCCCACCAGCCGTCCCCGGGCACCCTCTCCTCCTCCTCCTCCTCCTCCTCTCCTCCTCCTTCCTCCCCCCCCCCCCTCCTCCCCCTCCTCCTCCCCCTCCTCCTCCCCCTCCCCCTGCCTCTCCTCCTCCTCCCCCCCCCTGCCTCTCCTCTCCTCCTCCCCCCCTCCCCCTCCTCCCCCTTCCTCTCCTCCTCCTCCTCCTTCCTCTCTCCTCCCCCTCCTCCTCCTCCCTCCCCCCTCCTCCTCCTTCTCCCCCTCCTCCCCCCCTCTCCTTCCTCTCCCCTCCTCCTCCTCCCCCTGCCTCTCCTCCCCCCCTCCCCCTCCTCCTTCTCTCTCTCCTCCTCCTCCACCCCTCCTCCTCCTCTCCTTCCTCTCCCCTCCTCCCCCTCCTCCTTCCTCTCCCCCTCCTCCTCCTCCCCCTTGCTCTCTCCTCTCCCCTCCCCCTCCTCCTTCCTCCCCCCTCCTCCTCCTCCTCCTGCCTCCTCCTCCCCCTCTCTCCTCCCCCTCCCCCTCCTCCTGCCTCTCCCCTCCTCCGCCCTTCTCCTCATCCCTTCCTCCTCCCCCCCCTCCTCCTCCTCCTCCTCCTCTCCCCCTCCCTCTCCCTCCTCCCCCTCCCCCCTTCCTCCTCCTCCTCCTTCCTCTTTCTCCTCCTCCTTCCTCTCCTCCTTCCTTCTCCCCCCTCTCATGGTCCTCCTTCCTCCTTCCCTCTTCTCCTCTGTCCCCCTTCCTCTGCCTCCTCCTCCCCCTCCTCCTTCCTCTCCTCCTCCTCCCCCTCCTCCTCCTCCTCCTGCCCCTCCCCTCCTCCCCCTCCTCCTTCCTCTCCCCTCCTCCTCCTCCCCCTTCCTCTCCTTCCCCCCTCCCCCTCCTCCTTCCTCTCCCCCTCCTCCTCCTCCCCCTGCCTCTCCTCCCCCCTCCCCCCCCTCCTCCTTCCTCTCTCCCCCTCCTCCTTCCTCTCCTCCTCCTCCCCCTCCTCCTCCTCCTCCTGCCTCTCCCCTCCTCCTCGCCCCCCCTCCCCCTCCTCCCCCTGCCTCTCCTCCTCCTGCCTCTCCTCCTCCCCCCCCTGCCTCCTCCTCCTCCTCCCCCTCCTCCCCCTCCTCCTGCCTCTCCTCCTCCCCCCCTCTCCTCCTCCTCCCCCTCCTCCTTCCTCTCCTCCTCCTCCTCCTCTCCTTCCTCCTCCTCCCCCCTCCTCTTCTTCCTCCTTCTTCCCCCTCCCTCCTCCCCAGACCCCCCAGCTGAGTAACCCTCAGGTAGAACCCCATCCAAACAGGCCGGTGAAGCAGGCCAACCTCCTCCCCCCTCCCCCACCCCCTCCCTCCTCCCCCACCCCCTCCCTCCTCCTCCCCCCCCCCCCCCCTCCCCAGACCCCTCAGGTAGAACCCCATCCAAACAGGCCGGTGAAGCAGCCAGGCCAACGCCATGGTGCACGTGTCCTCAGCAGCGGCCCGCCGGCTCCTCCAGTCAGGTTAGACCCATCTGGTCTGGTCTGGTCTGGTCTGGTCTGGTCTGGTCTGGTCTGGTCCCATGAACAGAGGCCAGCAGGGACTGGATGTGAGCAGAATAATGAGGGTGTTCACTGCTCTTTAGCAGCAGTGGGGGCCGTGATGGCGTGCAGGTCCCACCAGTGGCTTCCCCACCACTGTCCTGGACTGTCCCGCGTCTCCCTCCGCTGTTGTAGCCTTCCTAAGGGACCTTAAGTCCACATCGATCATGTCGGTCAACACACTCCAACCTTAATAGAGCCGTGTGTTTGTGGATGTAAAAGATGCTTCCAAAGCCTCCAGCTCTGCCCATCCTGAGCTTCCCCATCACGGGCGTGGACCCCCGCAGGTTTAGGATGTCCGCCTTTCATGGGATTTGTGGATTCCACAGCCTCAGCTCGTTCTAAATCAGGGCTGAACGGACTCCCATTCATACGGTTACACACATGTAATAACAGGTTTATGACACGTCCCCAGTCGTTCCCGTTGGCTGCTTCCACCCTCATGTCAAAGATCAGCCCGGCCCGTCCCCTCTAGATTCTGAAGCCTCTGATGGGACCCTGGCGGGACGCTCCCGTGTCCGTTTGTTCCAGAGTGACGCAGTACCGCCCCCTGCTGGGCAACAGCCGGGAGTTTGACTCCTCGGAGCTGGGGAAAGAAAGAGTAAATAAGAAGATTTTATTTTTGCTTTATTGAGGTGATAATTTATTTTTTTAACTGTACTTTGACCTGTGTGTTGGGTAGACGTGTCTCCGCCCCAAATATATCAAATGTGAAGATATGAACTGCATAAGAGATCAGGGGAACACAGTATTAGTAGAGCCGCCGCCGCCTGTCGCCGTGGGAGACCAAGAGAAGCAAGCAGGCGGAGGGAAGCAGCCTTCAGCTCCACCAGACGCCGGGGCTGCTGGGAAACTGTTGCTCAGGTGGAAGTTCTGCTCTCCGTGTGGGATTTCCCTCCCATTCACATCCAAGGAATTAGTTGAATTGCATGCTCACCAGCGTCCTCGTGTTTTCTGTTTCCATCCTTGTGAGACGTGGTTACAGTTGTCACCGCCCGCTCTTTTTTATCCTGCTCTACTCTCAGTATTTAGCTTCAGCGAGCCTTCATTTAGCCCTCTTTTCTTCCATCTGCCATGATGCCGACTGTTTGTTAGAACAGTGACAATAAGTGAGATTAAATCTTTCCAGAGGTTTCCGCCCTCGTGTCTTTCACTCTGGCAGCAGAAGCCAAAACACGCCTGAAAAATAGAAAAAACCCACATCTGTCAAAACCACACGGAACATTTAAGGAGGAGGCAGCTTTTATGTTTTATTCATATTTGGCCTTTTGGGTGAAGAAGGCAGCTAAATAAGCATCTAACAGCGTGGAGGAGCAAAGTTGTGGGTTCCTCCATTGACATCGAGGGCTGGTATGATCATGAAGACGGTGTTAGTCTTTCCCTCCTGATGTTCCACTGTACATGTCGTACTCCCGATACAGAAGGTAGTCCTTCAGTCGCCCTGGCAACGGCAGGAAGCTCATGAAAACAGGCGAGCGCAGACGGAGGCGCCCCAGGCAGCGGCGGATGCGCAGGCGGCACAGATGCTTCAGGCGACGGGCGTTCTCTGGAGCAGACACGGAGGGGCGGAGTTATTAGGGGGTCAGGGGTCAGGGGTCGCGGTCCCGGAGGTGCCACGCGCTACCTTGCAGCCTGCAGATGTCAGGCCACTGCGGCTGCTCCATCACAGCCCCCTTGAGCTTGGAGCAGAGGGGGACGTGGTCGACGTAGTCCAGCAGGACGCGCACCACCTGACCGGAGAGGTGCTTCAGCCAGGAGACGGTGATCACTTCACAGAACTGCAGCCATGGAGAGAAACATCAGTCCAGCACAGCTCTAGGGGCCCGAACGGCCCCCAGAACCACCAGCTCGGCGGTTCCCATGGCAAAGAGGTGGGGGATCCCCAACGCGGTGCGGTGGACGCCGGCCGCGCCCTTACCAAGGTGTCTTTGATGACCGAGTCGCTCCAGCCCTCGTAGCCTTCGGGAACGTGGGCGCTGTTGCCATAGGGACAATCGAAGCATCGGTGCACGTCGTAGCCGTAGTGGCACAGCATCCTGAGCACCACCTGAAACACACGCAGCCGACAATGTCGTCCTGGAGTAGCGGCAGCCGCCGTCGTCCGCGGCAACGGTTTACCTCGTCTTTCAGAGCGTACTGCAGGGCGGAGGGGAAGTGCGTGGTGTTGACTCGGCAGTAATAGTTGACGTTGGCCCCGAACCGGAGCAGCAGCTCGATCAGCTCGTAGTTCCCCAGGCGCAGGGCGACCTTTAAAGACGCGGATAAAGACGGGATTAGACCCACGGCCGGAACCATTCTGCCAAGTATTTAACTCAAGAGTAAGAGTGAGCTAACGGTATCGCACACAGGTGTTTGCACCCTACATTCCCCTACTCTGGATGTGGCCTTAATCTCAAATCCTGGTCCTTCAAACAGCCCTGTGAAGCCAGAATGTCCTCGCTTTGATAGTAAAAACCCAGGATCTGGTCTCGGGTACCTGCAGGCATTTAACCGGGTCCTGGTTGGTCATGGCGCCGCCCTCCAGCAGCAGCCGCGTCGACGTCACGTCGTTGTTGGACACGGCGAAGAAGAGCGCCGACTTCCTCTCGTCGCTGTAGCTGCGTCTGACCCAGGGGTGGAGCATGTCGTTGGGGTCGTAGCCCGCCTCCAGCAGAACCTGGGCGTGAAGGGAGAACCGGTGTGTGGCGGGGGCAAACACCAAGGCCGGCGAGGGCTCACCTTCAGACACCGCGGGTGTCCTCCTGCAGCCGCCGAGTGCAGGGGGCTCATCCCGCTCTCGCTGACCTCGGCCTTAGAGGTGACCCGGATCAGCAGCTCCAGAGCCCTGAGGACACAGAACCGCGGCCGCGTTACCGTGGAGACGCCCAGGAACCCCGCCTGGCTGCTGATCCAGCATTTACCGCAGGTGTCCTCGGTGCGCCGCTCGGTGGACCGGCATGTGTCCGGTGTTCTTGGCCACGTTGGCGTCCGCGCCGTGCTCCAGCAGCAGGCCGATGACAGCGGCGTCCCCGGCCGCGGACGCCTCGTAGAGGACGGACGCCTCGTCTCGCGCTTGGGACAACGCGTCTGCCCCTGCGGCGCCAACAAGAGGACGCTGTGGGCACAAAGTCGGCAAATCGAGACGTGCTCCCGCCGGACGTTCACCTCTCTCCAGCAGAGCCTGCACCACCTCCCGGTGCCCCCCCTGAGCCGCCAGCGCCAGCGGCGTGAGGCCGTAGTGGCTCCGAGGATCCGGGTGTGCGCCGGCCTCCAGCAGCAGGGTCACCGCGCCGGCTTTGCCCAGCCGCGCGGCCTCGTGGAGCGGGCGGCGGCCGTGGGCGCCCTCCTGCTCCACCGTGGCGCCCTGCAGGAGCAGCAGCTCCACCAGGTCGAGGCGGTCCGAGCGGATGGCTGCGGAACACACAGATACTGGGGGGGGACATACTTCGGGGGGATTGGAATGCAAGATTCAGCCCACAGAGGCAGCAAAACAGCCCGGCAGGTTTCCCCGGGGGGCATACCGGCGACGAGGGGGGAGTCCAGGACCTGGTCCTGGCTGTCTGGATCCGCGCCGTGCTGGAGCAGAAAGGCGGCGTTCTCCATCAGGCCCCGTTCCGCTGCCACGAAGAGAGGCGTGTGACCCGGGGGGGTGCGCCGCTGCACGCCGCCGGGGCCTGAAGCTGCACAGCAGGGGTCTTTACTACCCCCGCCGCCACACGTGCACACCCCCACATGCACCCACCTGCGAAGACCAGCTCCAGGATGCTGAGGTTGGTCTGGGCCGCCGCTTCGTGCAGAGGAGTCCAGCCTCTGGCGTCCACCTGCAGCAGCTCCCCCCGGCGCCGCCCACACGCGTCCCGCAGCACCTCCTCGTTACCTGCAACATGAAGGGAGGGGTTTAGGGTTAAGGTCAGGGTTAGGGGGGTCAGGGTCAGGGTTAGGGGGTCAGGGTTAGGAGGTTAGGGTCAGGGTTAGGGTTAGGGGGTTAGGGTCAGGGTTAGGGTCAGGGTCAGGGTCAGGGTTAGGGGTTAGGGTCAGGGTTAGGTTTAGGGTTAGGGGGTTAGGGTCAGGGTTAGGGTCAGGGTTAGGGGGGTCAGGGTTAGGGGGTTAGGGTTGGGGAAAGGTCTCGTGTCTGGCTGCTGACCTTGTCTGATGTTGCTGAAGATGGAGCTGTCTTCTGGGCCAGAACCTGAGCTGCCGGGACCAGATGCACGTTACACACAGTTCCTGACTCTAGATCCCATCAAATCTGCACTGGAGGAGGCTTCAGGGTCAGTTTCTGCCCTCACAGCCGCCCCGGCGCTGCTCCAGGACAGCTGAAGGACTCGGAGAGCGGCAGGTTCCACCAGACAGCACCGGAACCAGATTTGGGTCACTGTTTAGTTTCACGAATGATCCCGCTCTACATTCAGCACTTACAATTCTGAGGTTTCCCTGATTGCACCTGTGTGTTCCAGGCTGCACACGTCTGACGGATACACACACACCGATACACACACACCGATACACACACACCGATACACACACACACCGATACACACACACACACACACACACACTGCTGCTTCATGAATAAATGTGAACATATAAGACTTGTGGGACAATCTTTCATTCAACGCTGCTCAGCATGATTCAGCATAATTAAGCTTGATTCAGCCTGATTCGGTCTAATTCGGTCCGATTCGGCCTGATTCGGTCTGATTCAGCCCGATTCGGCCTGATTCGGCCTGATTCGGTCTGATTCGATCTGATTCAGCCTGATTCGGCCTGATTCAGCCTGATTCGGTCTGATTCAGTCTGATTCAGCCTGATTCAGTCTGATTCAGCCTGATTCAGCCTGATTCGGCCTGATTCAGCCTGA
This sequence comes from Takifugu flavidus, assembly GCF_003711565.1. NCBI lineage: Eukaryota > Metazoa > Chordata > Actinopteri > Tetraodontiformes > Tetraodontidae > Takifugu > Takifugu flavidus. The sequence continues at coordinate 13,977,238 of NC_079523.1, read as the reverse complement.
TTCGGTCTGTTTCATTCTGATTCGGACTGATTCAGCCTGATTCAGTCTGATTCGACCTGATTCGACCTGATTCGGTCTGATTCAGCCTGATTCGGTCTGATTCAGTCTGATTCAGCCTGATTCGGTCTGATTCGGCCTGATTCGGCCTGATTCAGTCTGATTCGACCTGATTTGGTCTGATTCAGTCTGATTCAGCCTGATTCGGCCTGATTCAGCCTGATTCAGCCTGATTCAGTCTGATTCAGCCTGATTCGGCCTGATTCAGCCTGATTTAGCCTGATTCGGCCTGATTCGGGGTGACTCTTGCCATCCCGTGTCCTAACCTCCTGGGTTCTCCGGTTGGTGGTTCTTGGGGCTTTTCTGTCTTCTTGCTGCTGTCCAACAGACTCTGCTGGATCATGTACTGGAACGCCGCGTCATTATCTTCGTCGTTATCTTCATCATTATCATTGCCAGCCATCCTCGATCCATCAAACTCCATGAAGTCCACACCAAATGTCCCCCGCTCTGTTTAAAAAAGACATATAATGCAACATACATACAATATTTTGAAAACCAATTCCCACCTCAGGGGACCATCTGGTGATAAGAATACTACCCTGACCCCAGGGGGTCCCTGGGTGTTTGTACTGTGAACAGATGACACACAGTATCTAAAATATACATTTATGTCCAGAAAATGTGGATTCCTAGTAAAAGCAACACAGGACGACAGATGTAAAGCCTGTAAAAATGACTGATAGCTAACGGGAACATGGACGTTCTAGTCTGAAACATTGTTGACGGGACCGAAGGGGCGGCCCACCTCCTCTTCACCGTTCTTCTGTGCTGGTCCCGTCCCGACATGGACTCCTCTGTACCCCTGAAGGTGTGTGGTGTCTGGCACCAGTAGCAGGCATGTAGGTTCTAGGACAGGGACGGGAAACCCAGGCTATGGAGGCCAGGTTTTCCCTCCTACCGACGACCCGGCAGGAAGGAAAACCCGACTGGATCGCAGCCCGGGGTGCCCGTCATGGATGTGCTCCTCAGGCGCTACTTTAGCTCTGTGGCAGGGACCTACGGAGGCTGCAGCTGTTAGCAAACACAGTTGCCATCAACATGGTCTCCAACACCTCCTCATGTGCTCCACGTCCCCCTAGCAACCGCCTCCTTCACACCGTGCATCCTGGTGCCACGTGTTCCCAGGTAAACAACACATCCATCCATCGCTCCGTGTTTACTCCGAGTGCATCAGAACCACCTTCATGGGTCTGAGCTGCCGTAGCTGGGCCACCCCGGCGCCTGTCTCTGACACCTCTTCACATTTGGAGGGGGGTCAGCAGAGGGTGGTCCAAGTGGGGAGAAACCCAAAATAAGAAGAGCTGGATCCTTTTTACCGTTTCGCCATGCAGCACCGGTCCCCAACACCACCCTGGACACACAACAAGTCAGCCCGTGTTGTTGTTTACCTTGCTTTGCTGCGTTCTTGTTTTGGTTCTCTGCTCGGCGGTGGAATTCCCCATCTGCTGTGGCTATTTCTGCAGCAGCAGCAGGACCTGTGACTGAAACCAGAGCTGCCAGCCCGCCTGGATTCTTAGTCACCGCTTTAGCCCAGACGCTGCCCCCTGCTGGGGACCCCTCTGCTGCCCCCTGCTGGAGACCCCTCTGCTGGGGACCCCTCCGCTGCCCCTCTGCTGGGGACCCCTCTGCTGGGGACCCCTCCGCCACCCCCTGCTGGGGACCCCTCTGCTGCCCCTCTGCTGGGGACCCCTCTGCTGGGGACCCCTCTGCTGGGGACCCCTCCGCCACCCCCTGCTGGGGACCCCTCTGCTGCCCCTCTGCTGGGGACCCCTCTGCTGGGGACCCCTCCACCACCCCCTGCTGGGGACCCCTCCGCCGCCCCCTGCTGGGGACCCCTCCACTGGGGACCCCTCCACTGCCCCCTGCTGGGGATCCCTCTGCTGGGGACCCCTCCGCTGCCCCTCTGCTGGGGACCCCTCCGCTGCCCCCTCCACTGGGGACCCCTCCACTGCCCCCTGCTGGGGATCCCTCTGCTGGGGACCCCTCCGCTGCCCCTCTGCTGGGGACCCCTCCGCTGCCCCCTCCTGGGGACCCCTCTGCTGGGGACCCCTCCGCTGCCCCCTCCTGGGGACCCCTCCGCTGCCCCCTCCTGGGGACCCCTCCGCTGCAGCTTTTTTCAGGTTCCTCAACAATCTCCCGAGGGAAAACGTGCACGTGCTGAACCACGTCCAGGTGATCCAAAACCTCCCCAGAACGGTCCAGAGCCGAGATCGTTTTATTCGTAGACATCTCGTAACCTTCCAAACGCATCGACCAACAGATGGAGGTCCGAATCGCATCCTGCTGCTCCGAGTGTTTTACAGGATTCCCAAAGGTTTGAAGTCAAACCACAAGCACGTGTGTGTGTGTGTGTGTGTGTGTGTGTGTGAGATCAGTGAGAAATAAGCAGAGGGAAGCACCGGTGTATTTGTAAATGTCTTTATTCACGTTTCAGACGCGCTCTCTATGACCTGGGTCTCTCCTTCTTGCCTTTGTACAGCGCCAGCAGGGACACGTTGGCCACTTTGACCACCTTAAAACGGACTCCAGGAATGTCCCCCACGGCGTGGCCTTTACGTCCAAACCCTGCCACCAGAACCTCGTCGTTCTCCTGAAGAGCAAACGGAAGCGGTCAGAAAGCAAAACTGGCAGCAGCGGAACAAGCGAGACCAAGCTTTCCGCCCCCTGTAGCATCAACGTCTCCAGGACCTTCTACCGCCAGGACCGTAGCTTGTTCATCTGCGTAGCTACTTCACAAGGGGAAGGGATCAACTTTGACCTTTGACAAAAGTCTCAGGGCGTATTTAGCTGCTGCCTGTTCTTATAGAGACAGTCCAGCCCGACGTCTTCAGAGCCTTTCTGGTCACCTCTCAAAGCTTCTGTCCATCTGGAAGGATGGACAACCCCAACCAGGTGCTACTTTAAGGGAAAATTAAGGCTTTTCCCCCGGAAATCTCAGGAAAATGATCAAAGAGGTCCAATATTTTACTACATTTCTGGGTCAATTGTGTCTAGGCTGCGTCAATGTAGGTTCTGAAAACTCGACAATTCTATTTTCTTTAGTTTGAAACTCACTTCGTACATAATTAGCTGCTGGCGCAGCTGAGTTGAGGGACAGTATTGCTCATGATACTAATTACAGTATCGATTGAGCGTTGATTGGAAATGAGCACATTTGGGCCGCAACAGTGCCTGAACGTAGGAGGAACAAATCACCTCGATGAAGTTGAGGCAGCCGTCGTTGGGAACGAAGGCTGTGATCTTCTTGCCGTTCTTGATGAGCTGAACTCTCACGCATTTCCTGATGGCAGAGTTGGGCTGCTTAGCCTCAACACCACTGTAGACAGAGAAGAACGTTAATCACCTTTAAACAAGCGACCAAGGAGTCAATATTAAAACCACCACGCTTTCTTCACCGGACCAGGAGAGACAGCGCATTCATTGTACTCACACTTTCTCAAGGACGATGCCTTTAGCATGGGAGGCTCCTCCAAAAGGATTGGCCTTCAGAGCGGTGCCCAGATGGGCCTTCTTGTACTGTTTATCGTGCCATTTCTGCTCACGGCGGTGGTTACGGAGCTTCCTGGCTGTACGCAGACCACGACACTTTCCTGAAAGTTAACACAACGTTAGTAGTAGGACAAGACCTCATGCCATTCATATCCTTCAACTGCAATTATCATTTGATCTGGTAACAAATCATTGCACCATTTGATGTAGCAAATTCATGTTCACCTTAAATATGGCGATTAAATAGCAATGCGATCTATGCACATGAAGCCCGGCGTGTTTGCCTGGCTATGAGTAATTAACAGGAAAATACTGAAAATTACTCTGCAGTACTTTTTTTTTTTTTTTAAATAGCTCAAAAGTCACATTGAGTTAAAGACATGGAAATAACACTTCATATGTTCATATCGTTGAGCGTCAGACTAGCTAACTAGCTAGGAGGCAAAAAATGAAAAATTAGCCCGGACGAGTTTGTCATTACGCATTATAAGTGATTAAGTTCATCGTTCTGGTAGTTTTAAGCATTACACAGGCAACAATGATTTGTACTATATGTATGTGTATATATATATATATTTATAAGCATTTGCTCCTCCAAGCTAAAAGGCTAACACGCCGCTAGCTTCACACATGCTATGGTCACTCCACGTTGCGAGAACAGAGAATTTAAATGTGGTGTATTTTTTAAATCGGAATGCTGTTAGCAGCCAAATCGACAACCGAAATGCTTCTAAGATGTTCATCAACACGATCACTGAAAAACATTGGCTGTGGCTAAAATGTATGGGTTTTAAGAGTATAATTTCTGCCGTACCCATGATTGCAGAAGCGAGCTTGGGGTAGAAAGGAAGTTCCCAGCATCCACTGCGGGAAAGTCTAGTCAGAGGACCCCAGATTTAGCTACTAAAAACAGCGCCTGACTATAAATACATTAATCTTTTTTTAAAATTATTAATAGTAGTAGTGCAAGTACAGCATTCAGTCACCATCCATATGCTGCACACTGCCATATTCCATATAGTGACATTATAAAACAGAATCGATTTGTAATCAACAGAATAGTTCTAGAAATGTGATGCATAGATTTAATAAAAGATTAATTTCAGTATGAACAGCAAAGTGGCAGGGAAATAAATTAATGTAGTAAGACATAGAACTCATGATTTGAATTTAATTCGTTCATGTCAAAACCATTTTATATGTTTATACAAATTACTTAATTGGCTAGACCTTATAATTCAAGTTTTACTCTTTCTCACATCAATTCCAACAGTGCTTAATGTAATCATATCGATTTAATCACATATGATTTAGAATCCAGGCTTTTATCACCAAGAGTGTTGAGGGGAAGATGCAACATAATTATCTTTATTACTCTTTGGGCAAAATAAAAATGTAAAGTGTGTGGAAGCAGCAAAAGCCTTTGACCTGTGGGCATGGGGAGGATTGTCCCGCCCCCGTCTGCTTCTGTCCTCTGATTGGACGAAGCTTCCGTCAGTCAGGAGGCTTAAGCGTGGTGGCTGATTAAAGCAGATTATGGAGGGAGAGAGAGTGCTAGCATCACTCTCAGGTCCACACAGTGATGGCTGCACCAGGGACGCACCGCTGCCTCCTCCTGCTCCCTGTCCTCCTCCGTCTGCACTCGTCCCTCGGCCTCAACACACAGCTGGCTGACAGGTGGGTGACAGCGGGGACAGATGGGGGGACAGATGGGGGGACAGATAGGGGGACGCGGGACAGATGGGGGGACAGATGGGGGGACGTGGGACAGATAGGGGGACGCGGGACAGATAGGGGGACAGATAGGGGGACAGATAGGGGGACAGATGGGGGGACAGATGGGGGGACAGATGGGGGGACAGATAGGGGGACGCGGGACAGATGGGGGGACAGATAGGGGGACGCGGGACAGATAGGGGGACAGATGGGGGGACAGATAGGGGGACGCGGGACAGATGGGGGGACAGATAGGGGGACAGATAGGGGGACGCGGGACAGATGGGGGGACAGATAGGGGGACAGATGGGGGGACAGATAGGGGGACGCGGGACAGATAGGGGGACAGATAGGGGGATATCTATCTATCTATCTATCTATCTATCTATCTATCTGTCTGTCTGTCTGTCTGTCTGTCTGTCTGTCTGTCTGTCTGTCTGTCCACCATCCATCCATCATCCATCCATCATCCATCCATCCATCATCCATCCATCCATCCATCATCCCTCCATCCATCATCCATCCATCATCTATCCATCCATCCATCCATCCATCATCCATCCATCATCCATCCATCATCATCCATACATCATCCATCATCCATCCATCATCCATCCCTCCATGTACAGTAGACAGGCTTCCAGCCAGCTGATGTTAATCACACTACTGTTAATAATTGTATGACAGAGATAAGGAGACAATCTGTTGATGCGCTCCTGTCCATGTCCATGTCCATGTCCACGTCCACGTCCACGTCCATGTCCAAGGTTAGAGAGATGCCGATAGAGGTTCTTCCTCTCTCTTTATGGGCAGTAGTGAGTCTCCAGGGTGCAGGAAGCAAACAAGCCAAAGTTTCACATCAGCACCTCTTCATGTCTCACGGGGTCTATCTGCCCTCTCTGAACCGTCAACTGTAGCCTATCTGCCCTCTCTGAACCCTCAACTGTAGCCTATCTGCCCTCTCTGAACCCTCAACTGTAGCCTATCTGCCCTCTCTGACCCCTCAACTGTAGCCTATCTGCCCTCTCTGACCCCTGAACTGTAGCTATCTGCCCTCTCTGAACCCTGAACTGTAGCCTATCTGCCCTCTCTGACCCCTGAACTGTAGCCTATCTGCCCTCTCTGACCCCTGAACTGTAGCCTATCTGCCCTCTCTGACCCCTCAACTGTAGCCTATCTGCCCTCTCTGAACCCTGAACTGTAGCCTATCTGCCCTCTCTGACCCCTCAACTGTAGCCTATCTGCCCTCTCTGAACCCTGAACTGTAGCCTATCTGCCCTCTCTGACCCCTCAACTGTAGCCTATCTGCCCTCTCTGAACCCTCAACTGTAGCCTATCTGCCCTCTCTGAACCCTCAACTGTAGCCTATCTGCCCTCTCTGAACCCTCAACTGTAGCCTATCTGCCCCCTCTGACCCCTCAACTGTAGCCTATCTGCCCTCTCTGACCCCTCAACTGTAGCCTATCTGCCCTCTCTGACCCCTCAACTGTAGCCTATCTGCCCTCTCTGACCCTCAACTGTAGCCTATCTGCCCTCTCTGACCCCTCAACTGTAGCCTATCTGCCCTCTCTGAACCCTCAACTGTAGCCTATCTGCCCTCTCTGACCCCTCAACTGTAGCCTATCTGCCCTCTCTGACCCCTCAACTGTAGCCTATCTGCCCTCTCTGACCCCTCAACTGTAGCCTATCTGCCCTCTCTGACCCCTCAACTGTAGCCTATCTGCCCTCTCTGAACCCTCAACTGTAGCCTATCTGCCCTCTCTGACCCCTCAACTGTAGCCTATCTGCCCTCTCTTGACCCCTCAACTGTAGCCTATCTGCCCCCTCTGAACCCTCAACTGTAGCCTATCTGCCCTCTCTGACCCCTGAACTGTAGCCTATCTGCCCTCTCTGAACCCTGAACTGTAGCCTATCTGCCCTCTCTTGAACCCTGAACTGTAGCCTATCTGCCCTCTCTGAACCCTGAACTGTAGCCTATCTGCCCTCTCTGACCCCTGAACTGTAGCCTATCTGCCCTCTCTGAACCCTCAACTGTAGCCTATCTGCCCTCTCTGAACCCTCAACTGTAGCCTATCTGCCCCCTCTGAACCCTCAACTGTAGCCTATCTGCCCTCTCTGACCCCTGAACTGTAGCCTATCTGCCCTCTCTGAACCCTGAACTGTAGCCTATCTGCCCTCTCTGAACCCTGAACTGTAGCCTATCTGCCCTCTCTGAACCCTGAACTGTAGCCTATCTGCCCTCTCTGACCCCTCAACTGTAGCCTATCTGCCCTCTCTGACCCCTCAACTGTAGCCTATCTGCCCTCTCTGACCCCTGAACTGTAGCCTATCTGCCCTCTCTGAACCCTGAACTGTAGCCTATCTGCCCTCTCTGAACCCTGAACTGTAGCCTATCTGCCCTCTCTGAACCCTGAACTGTAGCCTATCTGCCCTCTCTGACCCTCAACTGTAGCCTATCTGCCCTCTCTGACCCCTCAACTGTAGCCTATCTGCCCTCTCTGAATAGCCTATCTGCCCTCTCTGACCCCTCAACTGTAGCCTATCTGCCCTCTCTGAATAGCCTATCTGCCCTCTCTGACCCCTCAACTGTAGCCTATCTGCCCTCTCTGAACCCTCAACTGTAGCCTATCTGCCCTCTCTGACCCCTCAACTGTAGCCTATCTGCCCTCTCTGACCCCTCAACTGTAGCCTATCTGCCCTCTCTGACCCCTCAACTGTAGCCTATCTGCCCTCTCTGACCCTCAACTGTAGCCTATCTGCCCTCTCTGAACCCTCAACTGTAGCCTATCTGCCCTCTCTGACCCCTCAACTGTAGCCTATCTGCCCTCTCTGAACCCTCAACTGTAGCCTATCTGCCCTCTCTGACCCCTCAACTGTAGCCTATCTGCCCTCTCTGACCCTCAACTGTAGCCTATCTGCCCTCTCTGACCCCTCAACTGTAGCCTATCTGCCCTCTCTGAATAGCCTATCTGCCCTCTCTGACCCCTCAACTGTAGCCTATCTGCCCTCTCTGAACCCTCAACTGTAGCCTATCTGCCCTCTCTGAACCCTCAACTGTAGCCTATCTGCCCTCTCTGAACCCTGAACTGTAGCCTATCTGCCCTCTCTGACCCCTCAACTGTAGCCTATCTGCCCTCTCTGAATAGCCTATCTGCCCTCTCTGACCCCTCAACTGTAGCCTATCTGCCCTCTCTGACCCCTCAACTGTAGCCTATCTGCCCTCTCTGAATAGCCTATCTGCCCTCTCTGACCCCTCAACTGTAGCCTATCTGCCCCCTCTGACCCCTCAACTGTAGCCTATCTGCCCTCTCTGACCCCTCAACTGTAGCCTATCTGCCCCCTCTGACCCCTCAACTGTAGCCTATCTGCCCTCTCTGAACCCTCAACTGTAGCCTATCTGCCCTCTCTGACCCCTCAACTGTAGCCTATCTGCCCTCTCTGAACCCTCAACTGTAGCCTATCTGCCCCCTCTGACCCCTCAACTGTAGCCTATCTGCCCTCTCTGAACCCTCAACTGTAGCCTATCTGCCCTCTCTGAACCCTCAACTGTAGCCTATCTGCCCTCTCTGAACCCTCAACTGTAGCCTATCTGCCCTCTCTGACCCCTCAACTGTAGCCTATCTGCCCTCTCTGAACCCTCACCTGTAGCCTATCTGCCCCCTCTGCCCCTCTGAACATAATAAACGGTGTAGGATAACGAGGATAGAGCAAAGGTGAGGCCTGTTGTAACGAGCCTGACTCTTCTGCCCACAGCTCTGCTGCCCCCCCCATCAAAGGTAAGGGCAACTGCTGACCAAGCTTCTGGAACGCCCAAATCCTCACTCCTTTCTGTGTCTTCGCTTTGCCTCGTTCGTCTCAGTGTGCATGTTGCTGCGTAATTTAAATGCGTACGTGTGTAAATGTGTCATTTATCGTCTCTGTGGAGCCTTTCATGGGACCTTTCCTGTCATTGTCTCCGTCCAGATGGGAGGCTAGCACGGGGGGGCCAGGTGGTTCCTGCAGAGCCCCCGCTCAGACAGTCCAAGGTAAATAACGTAAGCTAATGTTGACAGGATTCGCTCCTCCAGGCTAATCCAAAAACATGTTGAGTCTCAAGTCTACGTGCATGAAGGGATTTGGGATTTTGCTCAAGAGGAGTGAACAAGACAAAAACAAGATAAAAGTGATTTTCTGGAAAAAAATATGCTCAAAATAGGAGAATAGGCCGTAGCTACGTATAAATGTACATCATTCTATATGATTCTGGTGTTATTCTTATTGCCCTTTTCATTTCTGGTGTGTTTCCTTTATTCCCCTTCAGTCTCCTCTCTCATCTCCTTTTGCATCTCGGAGAACGTTACTCCAAGTTCCCAGAACCTCGCGCCCCCTTTCTCCGCTCAAGGTGACCACACACTCCAAACCCTGAACTTGAAGCCCATCGTCCACGAACAGCCAGGTCCAGAAATGAGGCGGAACCTAAAATGGGAAGACGGGCTGAAAGTCAGGAAATGACTCAAATTAGGCAGAATTGTGGAGGGAAGACATCCTCTCGCCGCCACCACAGGCGGCCATTTTGTGTGTGTGAGGCGCTGATTGTTGTCTCCACCCACCCCAGGTCCTCGCCGATGGACGCCCGTGCGTCCTGTTCCAGGCCAGGAAACTGTCCCTCCGCTACGAGCGGCAGAAGCAGCTGGACCTGACGGAGAGAGCGTTTTCCCCTCAGAAAGATGTCGACATCAGCGAGTCTGTCTGCAGCCAGGACAAGGCAACGTATGTCCACCCGAAGAGACGCAGCCCTATGGTCCTCTGTCTCATCTGTCTCATCTGTCTCATCTGTCTCCTCTGTCTCATCTGTTTCATCTGTCTCATCTGTCTCCTCTGTCTCATCTGTCTCCTCTGTCTCATCTGTCTCCTCTGTCTCATCTGTCTCCTCTGTCTCCTCTGTCTCCTCTGTCTCCTCTGTCTCATCTGTCTCATCTGTCTCCTCTGTCTCATCTGTCTCCTCTGTCTCATCTGTCTCATCTGTCTCATCTGTCTCCTCTGTCTCATCTGTCTCCTCTGTCTCCTCTGTCTCATCTGTCTCATCTGTCTCATCTGTCTCCTCTGTCTCATCTGTCTCCTCTGTCTCCTCTGTCTCCTCTGTCTCCTCTGTCTCATCTGTCTCATCTGTCTCCTCTGTCTCCTCTGTCTCATCTGTCTCATCGGTCTCCTCTGTCTCATCTGTCTCATCTGTCTCCTCTGTCTCCTCTGTCTCCTCTGTCTCCTCTGTCTCCTCTGTCTCATCTGTCTCCTCTGTCTCATCTGTCTCATCTGTCTCATCTGTCTCATCTGTCTCATCTGTCTCATCTGTCTCATCTGTCTCCTCTGTCTCTCCTCTGTCTCCTCTGTCTCATCTGTCTCCTCTGTCTCCTCTGTCTCCTCTGTCTCCTCTGTCTCATCTGTCTCCTCTGTCTCCTCTGTCTCATCTGTCTCCTCTGTCTCCTCTGTCTCCTCTGTCTCCTCTGTCTCATCTGTCTCATCTGTCTCCTCTGTCTCCTCTGTCTCATCTGTCTCATCTGTCTCATCTGTCTCATCTGTCTCATCTGTCTCCTCTGTCTCATCTGTTCATCTGTCTCCTCTGTCTCATCTGTCTCCTCTGTCTCCTCTGTCTCCTCTGTCTCCTCTGTCTCCTCTGTCTCCTCTGTCTCATCTGTCTCCTCTGTCTCATCTGTCTCATCTGTCTCATCTGTCTCCTCTGTCTCATCTGTCTCCTCAAGGCTGCTCATGAGGTTCGGAGATGTCGAGGGTTTGGGAGGTCTGTCCATCAGGTACGTGGTCCCACCTGTCTTCCATATAGGCTGTAATAGAGGCAGGACTCCCGCAGGGCTGTGGGACCAAGGGACGATCACGTGTCCTCCCATTTCTCTGCTGCCAGGCTACAGCTGAGCAACACTTTTCACGAGTCGCCGGGTCAGTGGTGGTTCTCGGTGGAGAGCGTGTCTGTGCTCTACAACGCCTCCGAGGAGGCGGTGTTCAGTGCCAGCGAGGTGTACGCGCCGTCCTCCTCCTCCTACCACTGCAGCCACGTCAGCAGCCTGCAGCGCCACCGCGCCCTGCTGGTGCCAGCGGCGACCACGCCCGCCGCTGGGCCGTCACCTTCACCAACTTCCAGGTACACAGAGACAAGGAAATAACGCCTTTGTTTCAACATCAGCTCTGGTGTGGGTTGGTTTTGTGTGATGATCGTGGCTGGATGAGCCATCTTAACAGGATAAAACTGATGGTTCCTTTGCCTCAGATCCAGGCCTTCAACATCAGCTCTGGTGTGGGCTGGTTTCGTATGATGATCGTGGCTGGATGAGCCATCTTAACGGGATGAAACTGATGGGCAGATGTTTGTGATTGTGATTCCTTTGCCTCAGATCCAGGCCTTCAACATCAGCTCTGGTGTGGGCTGGTTTCGTATGATGATCGTGGCTGGATGAGCCATCTTAACGGGATGAAACTGATGGGCAGATGTTTTGATTGTGATTCCTTGCCTCAGATCCAGGCCTTCACATCAGCTCTGGTGTGGGCTGTTCGTATGATGATCGTTGGCTGGATGAGCCATCTTAACGGGATGAAACTGATGGGCAGGTGTTTGTGATTGTGATTCCTTTGCCTCAGATCCAGGCCTTCAACATCAGCTCTGGTGTGGGCTGGTTTCGTATGATGATCGTGGCTGGATGAGCCATCTAACGGGATGAATGAAACTGGGGCAGATGTTTTTTGTTGTGATTCCTTTGCCTCAGATCCAGGCCTTCAACATCAGCTCTGGTGTGGGCTGGTTTCGTGTGATGATCGTGGCTGGATGAGCCATCTTAATGGGATAAAACTGATGGGCAGATGTTTGTGATTGTGATTCCTTTGCCTCAGATCCAGGCCTTCAACATCAGCTCTGGTGTGGGCTGTTTCGTGTGATGATCGTGGCTGGATGAGCCATCTTAACGGGATAAAACTGATGGGCAGATGTTTGTGATTGTGATTCCTTTGCCTCAGATCCAGGCTTCAACATCAGCTCTGTGTGGGCTGTTTCGTATGATGATCGTGGCTGGATGAGCCATCTTAACGGGATAAAACTGATGGGCAGATGTTTGTGATTGTGATTCCTTTGCCTCAGATCCAGGCCTTCAACATCAGCTCTGGTGTGGGCTGTTTCGTATGATCGTGGCTGGATGAGCCATCTTAACGGGATAAAACTGATGGGCAGATGTTTGTGATTGTGATTCCTTTGCCTCAGATCCAGGCCTTCAACATCAGCTCTGGTGTGAGAGCTGGTTTCGTGTGATGATCGTGGCTGGATGAGCCATCTTAATGGGATGAAACTGATGGGCAGATGTTTGTGATTGTGATTCCTTTGCCTCAGATCCAGGCCTTCAACATCAGCTCTGGTGTGGGCTGTTTCGTATGATGATCGTGGCTGGATGAGCCATCTTAACGGGATAAAACTGATGGGCAGATGTTGTGATTGTGATTCCTTTGCCTCAGATCCAGGCCTTCAGCATCAGCTCTGGTGTGGGCTGGTTTCGTGTGATGATCGTGGCTGGATGAGCCATCTTAATGGGATAAAACTGATGGGCAGATGTTTGTGATTGTGATTCCTTTGCCTCAGATCCAGGCCTTCAACATCAGCTCTGGTGTGGGCTGTTTCGTGTGATGATCGTGGCTGGATGAGCCATCTTAACGGGATAAAACTGATGGGCAGATGTTTGTGATTGTGATTCCTTTGCCTCAGATCCAGGCCTTCAACATCAGCTCTGGTGTGGGCTGGTTTCGTATGATGATCGTGGCTGGATGAGCCATCTTAACGGGATAAAACTGATGGGCAGATGTTTGTGATTGTGATTCCTTTGCCTCAGATCCAGGCCTTCAACATCAGCTCTGGTGTGGGCTGTTTCGTATGATGATCGTGGCTGGATGAGCCATCTTAACGGGATAAAACTGATGGGCAGATGTTTGTGATTGTGATTCCTTTGCCTCAGATCCAGGCCTTCAACATCAGCTCTGGTGTGAGCTGGTTTCGTGTGATGATCGTGGCTGGATGAGCCATCTTAATGGGATAAAACTGATGGGCAGGTGTTTGTGATTGTGATTCTTTGCCTCAGATCCAGGCCTTCAACATCAGCTCTGGTACGTTTTCTCCTGCGAGCGACTGCGCTGCCTTCCTGACACCAGCCGTCCTGATGGGCCTCATCACCTCCCTCATCCTGCTGCTGGTCCTGGCCTATGGCCTTCACATGCTGGTCCACCTGAAGAACATCGACGGCGACAACGAACACAAGGCGGATGTTTACTTCCCAGCCAACGCCGAGCAGCTCGAGCAGGGCTGGGATGAAAACGAAGAAGAAAAATAACATTGAGACAATCAGACGCAAAAGTGATGCGATAATAGTGACTTTAGCTCAAACTCTGGTGAAAGTTCAGAATTCTATTTTTAAAATGTGTGTTCCCAGAGTTTTATGACATTTGCCCATGGATGCGCTTCTACATGTGTCTTTAATAAAAAATAAATAAATCTTTACAAAACGTTGTATTGTAGATTTATAGTTGACAGTAAGCAGTCCAGGATTTTAGTCGTTTTCCCTCCTGGCCTGAAGTAGATCACAAGAAAAATATAGTAGCCTCCCGGAAAAACAAGTACATCTTTTGGTATATAAGGAATTTAGGGCAAAAACAACAGGACAGTATAAAATATTCTTAAGAGTATAGAAAACCATTCTCCATGGTGTGTTTAGAGGAAAAGGGGGGTGGGGAGAAAGTATATTTTTGATAGGTAGATATAGAACAAGGTAATATTTTTAATGTAAAATATCCAAAATAATTTGGATTATATCGCAACCTTTAAATATCCTGTATATTTCCACTTGTTTTGCGTTTTTGGCTTTTTAATGGAGTTTTTTTTAAAGAATCCTCCGCGTCAGTAGGTGGCGGTATGCACGTCGCAAGTTACTGATGCAGCAGGGGAATAAACGAAGAAGAAAAGACTACCAGCAGCAGTAGTAGAAGAAGAAGAGCGACGCAGCGGTGTCGTCTTTGAAAACATTGTGCACTTGTAGTTCACTGTTGAAGAACTTTTGTCATTAACTCTTCCGTATTCTATTTATGATGAAGAACCGGAGGCGGCGGCGTGTTTTTCTGCCCTGAGACGTGTTCATTAACCACAACAAATGAAAGAACCATGCGTGACAGGTCGTTTTTAAGCTTATATTTCACTTCCGGTTCTAATTCGATGCTTTAGGTCAGAAGCGGGACAAACCCTGACCCCGAAGAGCTTGGTTAAACCCTGTTTTGGCCAGGGACTTGATGCTAAAGCACCTCTCCTCTGCTCTCGGACTGCTGCCCTGCCGAGTGCGCGTTCCTTCTGCGCGCTCCCTCGCTCGATCCTTCCCCTGCTCGGGGACCATGGAACGAGCAGTGGTGCGATGCCTCCCCGGCGAGCTGAAACTCACCATATCCTTCTGCTTGGGCGGCAGCCACAAACACATGCTGCGGGATCAGGGTGAAGCCTTGGGCAAGGTCCTGGCCCGCATCTCCAACGGCGTCGCCAAGGGCCAGGGTAAGGCCAAGAAGGCAAAGAAGACGGGCCAGCAGCCTCCGGGGCCACGGGAGCCCACCTTGGTGAAGCTGTACCACGACGGGGCCGAGGTGGGTGATGCGGTGCTGAACTCGGAGGCCTGGAAGGATGGAGCCGTGCTGCAGGTGGGGGACGTTAAATACTGGGTGCAGAGGAATCCCCCCACCCTCACCACGGCTGAACTCCCGGCGTCCCTGCTGGCCGGGTATCCCGTCTGTCCCCACCTGGCAGTGGAGTTCGGGAGCCTCCAAGACTGCGAGTATTGCTGGTACAAAGAAGGAGCACCAAGCCCGAGGTGATGCATGTGTGCGTGTGCGGCAGAATTCAGAATTCAACCCTTGGGGAGCATCAGAGTCCGTTTCTAACGGTCAGGTGTCGATGTCGTTGACGTGTTGATGTGTTGTAGCTCCGCAGCTGCTGAGGACCCCTCCAGTTGGGTCAAGGTCGGGGGCCTGAGGGTCTACACACCATCCAACCAGGACATTGGCTGTAGGCTGAAACTGGTCTGCACTCCTAAAGATGGACTCCGGAGCGGCCTGTCCAAGGAGCTGGTCTCCGCGGGCGCTGTGGAGGCGGGGCCGGGCGCGTGCACGTTCGACGCCCGCCACATGTACACCGCGAAAGGGACGGAGTGGCCCGCTGTGAGGGTGGTGTCCTACAACATCCTGGCGGACGTCTACGCCCAGACGGAGCTGTCCAAGACCGTGCTGTACCCGTACTGCGCCTCCTACGCCCTGCAGCTGGACTACAGGCAGAGCCTGATCAAGAAGGAGCTGGCGGGCTACAACGCTGACGTCGTCTGTCTGCAGGAAGTCGACAAAGGTGAGGGAGTCTGAGCCCCCTCCTGCAGGGGGCGCCAGGGTCCGACAGGCTTCCTGTGTGTTCGTGCTGTTAAACGTGGACTCTGGTTCCGGCAGGCGTGTTCGCTGACAGTCTGACTCCGGCTCTGGATGCCTTTGGTCTGGACGGCGTCTTCAGGATCAAAGACAAGCAGCACGAAGGCCTCGCCACGTTCTACCGCAGGTCCGAAGGCTCCGTTGTGCCTGTGTGGTGCTGAAAGTAAAGATCCAGTCTCTGGCTTCTCATTCCCAGACGTTTTAGTCCTAAAATATTCCACCTCGCTTTCGTCGTAGATCCCGCTTCAACCTGCTGAGTCGTCACGACATTGTCCTGAGCGTGGCCTTGACCTCTGACCCCATGCATTCTGAATTACTGGAGAGGATTTCGACCAACCATACCCTGAAAGAACGGATGCTGAAGAGATCCACCAGCCTGCAGGTACCAGGATACGCAGCAGTCCCTCCCCCAGGGCTTCCATCCCATTCGGCTTTTGTACATTAGAAAGTCACATGGATGTTGTGACCCTGGTCTTCCCCGACTCCCTGCAGGTCTCCGTGTTAGAGGACCTGATGGTGCCTGGCAGGAAGGTGTGTGTGGCCAACACACACCTGTACTGGCACCCCAAAGGTACCCGTGGCCTGCTGTTGGGGGGCAGGAGAACGCCCCAACACACACACACACACACACCACACACACACACACACACACACAGGGATGTCTGCAGAAGAGTAATGTCTCTTTTAACAGGGGGCAACATCCGCTTGCTTCAGATGGGCGTGGCTCTGAAGCACCTGAGTCATGTGATCAGCGACGTGGCGCCCGGAGCTCCTCTGCTCTTCTGTGGCGACTTCAACTCCAGCCCCGCCTCCGGTAACTCCCCGCAGGTGTCCTGGGCCTCATTATGAGCAGGACTGGTGTCACGCTGTCCGCTGTTGTGTGTCGATGAAGGTGTGTTCCAGCTGATCGCCGAGGCCGCGGTCCCCCGGCAGCACGCGGACTGGAGCAGCTCTGGGGCGGACGAGTCCTGCAGCATGGAGCTGCGCTCCGCCTTCCCGCCGTTCCTCAGCGCCTGCGCCCAGCCGGCCTACACCAACTACGTGGGAGGGTTCCACGGCTGCCTGGACTACATCTTCATCCAGCCGGACCACATGCAGGTACGGATGTGGGCCAAGGGAGCGGCACAGGTGGCACCACCACCTCCTGAAACCACCTCCAACAGTGGACGCTCCTGCCAACAAACTAGATCACATGGCTTTACATCAGTTATTTTGCTGTTGGAGCTTTAATAAATGTCAGAAGAAAGGTGAGTAACGGGCCGAGACGCCGCTGTTTGTGCAGGTGGAGCAGGTGATTCCTCTGCCGTCCCACCAGGAGGTTACCACGCACGAGGCTCTGCCGAGCGTGGCTCACCCCTCTGACCACATCGCCCTCGTGTGTGACCTCCTCTGGGCTCCTGGACACCAGTCGTAGAGCCGAGGAGCCAAGGTGTCCGTCTGCCTTTTCAAAAAGGATGGAAAGTTTGCGTGCGAGCCAGGTTGCAGCGTTTTTATTAGCATTACAGTTCTGGCTTTTATTTAGTGATACTGAGCACTTGAAATGTCAAATTTTTAAGGTGATGATTTACTTTGTTGGCAAGAAAAATGGAAAGTGACCATTACATTGACAAGCTTGTAAACACGCAGAATGGGCTTACACATGTATGTAATGCTACGGAAATAAAGCTCTTTAATCAATTAAGTCGTGTTAATTCTGTCTAAAAAGCAGTTGCTTTTCTTTCTTTGAAAGTTTCAATGAATAAAGATACACAGATTTATGGCTGCCGCTCATCCACGGCTCCTCGCCACGCTGTTTTCCCTGATTGGTCAGTCTTGCTAAGGAGGCGGGACTAAATGTCTGGCATGTACCATTTTATTAAAGGGGGGACAAAAGAATGACAAAGTTAAGAAGACACGGGGAGATACCAAGTGAAAGGCAGCCGTTAAAATAAGAAGACGCAACTAAAAGAAAATTCAATTTCAAATATGAAAGTGATTGCAATTTTCCCTTTTTTGAAACCTTACATGATAGTTGAAACACCCCCGCACTACTGATCGCTTTTTGAGTCATATCGTAAAGCTTATTGGAATAATTACACCAGTCCGGAAGCTGGGTGTTTTGGAATTTAAAATAAAATCAAACATAAGACCCTGTCAAACATGACCAACACAGACCACATTTTAGCAGTACTTTTTCTATTTTTACTTTAAACTAATAGATATTAAATACATGTTTAACACATTTAAAAACAAATAAAAGAACTAAAGACACGGGGAACCACTGCAGCGATTGGGAAATGGCTGCAATGTGCTCCCACTCTCTGTTTCTTGTCAGCACTCGTGTGACTGAGTTGTTTTGGGGTTTTTTTGTTTTTTTTTGGAAGAATTTTAGATTAAAAAGGCTCTTTTTTTAAAAGACCAGAGCCCAGAGTCTGAGAGAGAACTGGGAAGATTCTGGCTTTATTCTTAAGCTGGAAAACAAACCTATCTTACTCCTGTTTTAATGTGTGGGAGAAAACAGCCCGGAGTCGGAACACCCACCCAGATTATGTGAAAATGTCATAAAACCTGTTTCGTCTAGGTGTAGGTGCTGTAAAAAATTTGCTGCAGCCCTCGATGACATGCTTTACCTCAGGGAGTCTCAGGTCAGATATCTGATCTTACAAAGTTAAAATCAGTCAGGTAGGAGAGGAACCAGTTAAAAACAGGTTCCCCTGTTATTGCTCGGAACTGCTTGTCTCCAGTGTCACATTTCCGCCCATCACAAATCAATGGATGAAGTTGTGCTGTAACGCGACGGTGCTTTTATTTTGAAAGTGCCGAGCGGATGTTGTAATGATCGTTGTGTCGAACCTGACGACGACCGCCCAAACAGGAAGCCAAACATAGTAGTAGCAGTAGTGCAGTTCTACGTGTCATTGCGGAACTTTCAGGGCTTCAAACATCCTATTTCTTCCTCCCCCGAAGGAAAACCCTGTAAGGTAAATTCTTTATTAACTTCCTTTATACAGCCACACCAGACATGGACTCCTACATAGCTATAGTCGGCAGCTTATAGTCCATGTGTGTAAAGAAATTGAAAGTTAGCTAGCGCGGCTAATGTGAGCGTCTACTTGAGTATTATACTTAATGGGACAATTTTCTGTCGAGTACATTTGTAGTTATGTTATTGTACCGCCAACTTTTCTGCGGTTTACTACCGAATCACTGAAACACCACATTTTATCTATTGGGACATCACATATATTAGCATTATTAGCATTATTAACCTTGTTCCTGCCTCGGCTGTAGCTGAAAGGGGCTTTAAATGCACGGCTTTAGGGGACGTCTGACTAAATTATAGAGGAAATCACTGAATCAGCTGTGAAGATTGTGGCTAAACTCATGATGGGTGAGAAATGAGAAGGTTTCCCTTCCCTGGGGCATCCCTGGATCTTCGTGCCTGGACGTCCTCACCCAGCTGTGCCATCTTAGTGACCCCGATGTTCAACGGGGATCTGAATGTTCTGGTTGGTCCAGTCGGGCTGGGGTGTCTGTCGCTACACAATGAGAAAGAATCCAACTGGTTCTTCGGTGTGAGCTCACAATGCCGGTTTGTGATGAGGATTCCATAGGTAGCACGTTCCATTCCAGCACAAGGGGGCAATTAAACCATCTTAGATCCTCCAGCGGGTTCCTTCATGTTTAAAGCCTCTAGATCACCAATGTCAAAGTCAGTTTGGCTCTGGGGCAGGATCAGTAAAAGAATGTCCCTGTAAAAGAAAGAGAAGAAAAAGAATGCCCTGCATCCTATAATCACGGATGACATTTACTCACAAACAATGGGAAAAAACGATGGTCATGTTTGGAATCCATCTTGAAATATTAGCGTAATATATTTTTGTGATATTGCAATCGCGGCGTGACTCCCCTTTTTGCCCAGGCTGGTTGCCCTGGTAACGGTTACTCGCAGATAACGACATGAGGGCCCTGATCCTTGTGGGAGGCTATGGAACCCGGCTCCGGCCGCTGACCCTGAGCGTGCCCAAACCTCTGGTGGAATTCTGCAACAAACCCATCCTGCTCCACCAGGTGGAGGCCCTGGTTAAGGTAGGGGAACCCCCCCACGTTGTTAACAGCCTCCGCTTCCCCTGCACACCTGACGCTCCTCTTTTCTCTCCCGGATGTCCCCAGGCCGGCGTGGACCACGTGGTTCTGGCCGTCAGCTACATGTCCGAGCTCCTGGAGCGAGAGATGAGAGTGCAGGAGCAGAGGGTACGCATGGGCCGCCCCCCGTCACGTCCTGTCCCTCCTCACAGATCCCTAACGAGCCCGTTCGCGGGTCCTAATGCCAGATCTGACCTGACCATATTTCTCCCCAGCTCGGGATTCGCATTTCCCTGTCCCACGAGGAGGAGCCCCTGGGAACAGGTGAGCCCGCCCCCGTAGCCTCTTCTGCCCTCGGTGACAGGAAGCATCACGCGTTCCCGCCCCTCTCTGCTTTCTCCCCCCAGCCGGCCCCCTGGCGCTGGCCCGGGAGCTGCTCACCGCCGACGAGGAGCCGTTTTTTGTCCTCAACTCGGACGTGATCTGCGACTTCCCCTTCAGAGACATGCTGCAGTTCCACCGCGACCACGGGAGGGAGGGCACCATTGTGGTGAGACCCCGCCGCTGACACACACGCCCGTTCCCTCCCCCGCTTGTCCAGCGTCCCCGTGTGCTTCTTCAAGGTGACGCGGGTGGAGGAGCCCTCCAAGTACGGCGTGGTCGTCTTCAACCCCGGCGACGGCAAGATCGAGCGATTCGTGGAGAAGCCGCAGGTGTTCGTGTCCAACAAGATCAACGCCGGCATGTACATCTTCAACCCCAGCATGCTGCGCCGCATACAGGTGCCGCTCCGCCTCGGTGCGCACGTGCAGCACGCCGCCGTTATCGGGGAAATCTGACGCACGTGTGTGTGTGTGTGTGTGTGTGTGTGTGTGTGTGCGCAGCTGAAACCAACATCTATAGAGAAGGAGATCTTCCCCGTCATGGCAGAGGAAGGACATCTTTACTCCATGGAGCTAAAGGGTAACCACGCCGCACCGCTCATTCCATCTTTTGGGAGGGGCGGAGGAGACAGACGGAACCCGTAGGACGGGGGGGGGGGGGGGGGGGGGATCCAGTCCTTGAGGGCCGGATCCAAGCCAGAGTTTCTGTCCTACAGGTCAACACCTTCACCTGGGCTCCATTTACCTGGTGAGAGCGGTTTCTCCCTGGTAGGATGGAAATCCTGGCTGGATTCCAGCCTTCATGGATTGGACTTGCCCATCAGAGGAGGTCAGATCCATTCCCCGAGGGTTGGATTTAAGCCGGGATTTCCATCCTACCAGGCTGGAAATGCTTTCACCCAGGTAAATGGAGCCCAGGTGAAGGTGTTGACCTGTAGGACAGAAGGTCCGGCTTGGATCCAGCTCTCGAGGACTGGATTTGACCTCCTCTGATGGGCAAGTCCAATCCATGAAAGCTGGAATCCAGCCAGGATTTCCATCCTACCAGGGAGAAACCGCTTTCACCCAGGTAAATGGAGCCCAGGTGAAGGTGTTGACCTGTAGGACAGAAGGTCTGGCTTGGATCCGGCCCTGGAGGGCTGGATTTGCCCCCCCCCTGCCGTGGGACACCAGAACCCCGGTTGGCACTGATGACTAATACTAATACCAGCTGTGGGTCCTGGGAGGTTTGAAGTTTCCAGAGGGGCAAAAATCCCCGGGGGGTCCCGTGTGTGTTAAAGGGGTCGCTTGGTTCCGTCCACCCACACCCCCTCCCCGTCTGCCCGTAGGGTTCTGGATGGATATCGGGCAGCCCAAGGACTTCCTGAAGGGGATGTGCATGTACCTCCAGTCCCTGCGCCAGCAGGCGCCCGAGAAGCTGCGCACTGGCGCCGGTTTCCTTGGCAACGTTCTCGTGGTGAGTTGCGGTCGGCCCCTCTTGCACGCGGCCCCTGCTCCCGCCCTGGAGGTCAAAGGTCATTTCCCTCTCCCGCAGGACCCGACGGCAAAGATCGGGGTGAACTGCACCATCGGGCCCAACGTGACCATCGGGGCCGGCGTGGTGGTGGAGGACGGCGTGAGGATCAAGCGCTGCAACCGTCCTCAAGGGGTCGCGGGTCCGATCCCACTCCTGGTTGGAGAGCTGCATCGTGGGCTGGAGCTCCTCCGTGGGCCAGTGGGTAGGTGCCCCTCTATCGGCCTGACGAGGCAGCGGGAGCATTTCCCACAATGCTGTGCGACTCCTCGTCCCCGCAGGTTCGGATGGAGAACGTCTCCGTGCTGGGGGAGGACGTGATCGTCAACGACGAGCTCTACCTGAACGGCGCCAGCGTCCTGCCTCACAAGTCCATCAATGAGTCGGTGCCGGAGCCGCGGATCATCATGTAGGCAGCGCCGCCCGCCGGAGCACCAGCACGCCGCGGCCCGGGCTCCCCGGGGCCCGCCGGGGCTGCTCTTCACTCGTTCATTTGAGCCCCAGTATCGAACCTTCCGGGCCGGCGTGTTTCTGTGGCTCAAAGAGCAGCCGGACCTGCAGGACCTGAAGTATCAAACACTGGGGAGCTGGACGTCCGTCAGGTGGTGGGACAGACGGGAGACATGTTGGAGAGGGAGGGGGGGGGGGCATCAATCTGAGGCTGCTGTGGGCTGGGCTGGGCTGGGCTGGGCCGGGCTGGGACAACGCTTTGAATGTGTGGGTGGATGTTAAGGATACGAGTGTCCTATTCACTAATCGAGCTACATTGGGATCTTCTGGAAGTTATGTTTGGGCTGAAATGAAGTCGTGCCGGGTTTTACGTCTCATCGCTTTTCATATACGACAAGAATAAAAAGCAGATTTTTGTTTTTAGAGCTCGCTGCCACTTGTAAAGTTTCATGACAGAGTTTATTTCCTGCTTTTTCCACATCTCATGTTTAGTTTTGGAGCCAAATTTCCCCGGAAATGGTTTTGAACCGTTTTTGCTGCCCCCTGGAGGCGAAACATCACATCCTCCCACACTGATGTTGAGTTTCTGCTTTTTATTCCGTCTTAAAGTCATTTTAATTAACAGGGCTTTTTTCTTTACTAGCATTAATGAGTAATAATGTCCGCCCGAGTTTATTTTAAATCTTCTCAATTCAGACCTCTTTGTTAAAATGGTACATTTTAAAGAAGTACTTTTCCTCAGTCAAACCTGTGTGAACGTCAGTTTTTGCAGTACATGCTGGCTAATTTGTTAACTTCTATGCACTAAGAGTTCTTGTGTGACAAAGACACAACAAAGGACACAAGTAAACAGAATAAGATATAAAAATGCAACGTAGGTAGTAGCCTCGTCTTTGTGGAGCTAACGAGGGTGAATGAGGCCGGCGACCCTGCCATGAATCTGAGGTCGGAATCTTTCGACAGCCCTGGTTTTTTTGTTTGCTTTTGGCTGATCATGAGTCCATGTAGGACCCGTCTGTCTGTCTGTCTGTCTGTCTGTCTCTCTGTCTGTCTGTCTGTCTCTCTGTCTCTCTGTCTCTCTGTCTCTCTGTCTCTCTGTCTCTCTGTCTGTCTGTCTGTCTGTCTGTCTGTCTGTTCTGTCTGTCTGTCTGTCCGTCTGTCCAGAGTCCACCTGCAGTGTGTTGAATGATCACGGTGTTTTTACGGTGCTGGAACTGTTGCGACTCCTCTAAACTGTCCGAACAAATGATTGATTCCTCAATGAAGTCTTTTTATATATATATATATATCTATAAAAGAATAATATAATCACTACTGAGCAAGTCACTGTGTGTTTCATTTCTCTATTTTGGCAGAAATGTCCATAAAATGCGTTTTTATTTTGAAAAATCAAAGGTTTTTTGCGCCGTAGTTGTGTCCGCGTCCAGCAGGGGGCGCTGCTGGCCTTTACCCGCGCTCCCACGTGGCCCAGAAGCTGTGAAGGTGTTTGTGCTCAGCAGCCCGGCCAGGTGTGGAGGTTGTGGGCTCGATTCCCCGCACCCATATGTTCCAAACAGAGCTGTAGTCCTGAGGAGGAGGGGAGGAAGCCCCGGTGCTCCCCATTGGCTGAGGAGTTCTGCTCCGTTCCCTCTGAATGGCCGACGGGGAGCGGACAGGGAACCCCCCCGTCCAAATTAAAACCACACACTGATCCGCGCTGACCCGGGTAAGCGTTCCCGTCTGCTGGAGAGGGAGACCGAGCGGAAGGTTCTGCACCAGAACCTGAACGTGGCTCCTCTCAGAATGGAGGAGGTGCCTGAGATATTCAGCACAACAGGCTGATTTCATTCCTCAGCCGGCCCAGCGGAGCGAGAGGAACTGGTGGGGGGAGCTCGTGTTTCCCTGGAAACCACAACGTGCTGGTCTCCCCTTCAGGGGCGTGTTGGAGCACATCCAGGGGCGCCAGAGACCTGCTGGGTCCACGTCGCAGAGCAGAACTCGCCAGAAACGGGAGAAAGGTGCGGAAAGGAGGAGCGACGGGAGAGGACCGGGTTTGGCAGCTCGTCTGGTGGCTGGGATGGTCTGGAAGTCCGGACGGCAGTGGGCGGAGCCAGAGAGGAAGTGTGGTCGACCAGACCCGCGGTGGGCGGAGCCAGAGAGGAAGTGTGGTTGACCAGAGAGGAATTTAAGGGCCCATTGTTCTGTTGGAGCAGGAGCAGAAGAGTCAGACATGGATGTGAGCTCGGCCACGGGGAAGGTAAGAGCAGGAACATCTGTATGGATAGGAACATCTGTATGGGCAGCACAGGAACATCTGTATGGATAGGAACATCTGTATGGGCAGGGCAGGAACATCTGTATGGACAGGGCAGGAACATCTGTATGGGCAGGGCAGGAACATCTGTATTGGCAGGGCAGGAACATCTGTACGGGCAGGGCAGTAACATTGTATGGGCAGGGCAGGAACATCTGTATGGACAGGACAGGAACATCTGTATGGGCAGGGCAGGAACATCTGTGTGGGCAGGGCAGGAACATCTGTACGGGCAGGGCAGTAACATTGTATGGGCAGGGCAGGAACATCTGTATGGACAGGGCAGGAACATCTGTATGGACAGGGCAGGAACATCTGTATTGGCAGGAACATCTGTATGGGCAGGAACATCTGTATGGGCAGCACAGGAACATCTGTATGGGCAGGGCAGGAGCATCCGTATGGTAGGGCAGGAGCATGTGTATTGGCAGGAACATCTGTATGCACCGCAGCCACGGAGTTTTGATGAGTAGCGTGACAACATCTGCTTTAAATGACCACAGAAGCTGGAGCGTCCGTCCGTCCAGGTGTGTTGGTGTTCATCTCTCTCTGAGCCGGTTCGTTCTGGCCCCTGTCCGTTCTGGCCCCTTTGTCCGTTCTGGCCCCTGTCCGTTCTGGCCCCTGTCCGTTCTGGCCCCTTTCCTTTGTGACCCTCTGTCCGTTCTGGCCCCTGTCCTTTGTGACCTTCTGTCCATTCTGGCCCCTGTCCATTATGGCCCCTTTGTCCATTCTGGCCCCTTTGTCCGTTCTGGCCCCTTCGTCCGTTCTGGCCCCTGTCCGTTCTGGCCCCTGTCCGCTCTGGCCCCTGTCCATTCTGGCTCCTGTCCGTTCTGGCCCCTGTCTTTTGTGACCCTCTGTCCGTTCTGGCTCTTGTCTGTTCTGGCCCCTGTCCGTTCTGGCCCCTGTCCGTTCTGGCCCCTGTCCTTTGTGACCCTCTGTCCGTTCTGGCCCCTGTCCGTTCTGGCCCCTGTCCGTTCTGGCCCCTGTCCTTTCTGACCCCCTGTCCGTTCTGGCCCCTTTGTCCGTTCTGGCCCCTGTCCGTTCTGGCCCCTGGCTCCCTCACACCAGGCTCATCTAACCCTGCGGATCAGCGCCACCTGTCATGGTTGAGCCCCCGGCTCCATTTGCCCCCCAGAGCTGGAAACTCTGAGGTCAGGAAGATGGAAATAACCCAGCCAAGGTGCAGCCAGCAGCCATTCAGGCTCTTTGGGAGAGTTCCTGACCAGATCAGACCAAGACCAGCATCAGTGGTTAGAGGGACCTGTTGAGTCCTCTTATAGATCCCTAGATCAGCGCTCACGTGCTCTTTACGTGCGCGTAGCGGCGGGCGGGATGAGGAGATCATGTATGGAGTCAGACAGTGCCGATATCTGGAGGGCTGCAGCACGTCTGTGGTTGATGGTAAACAGGAAACCAGCAGATCAGAGGCCCCCTCGCTGACCTCCCCCTCGCTGTGATCTCCCCCTCGCTGATCTCCAGCTCCTTATCTGACCGTTCCCCCTCGCTGACCTCCCCCTCGCTGATCTCCCCCTCGCTGACCTCCCCCTCGCTGATCTCCAGCTCCTTATCTGACCGTTCCCCCTCGCTGACCTCCGGCTCCTTATCTGACCGTTCCCCCTCGCTGACCTCCCCCTCGCTGACCTCCGGCTCCTTATCTGACCGTTCCCCCTCGCTGACCTCCAGCTCCTTATCTGACCGTTCCCCCCTCGCTGACCTCGGCTCCTTATCTGACCTCCAGGTCCTTATCTGACCGTTCCCCCTCGCTGACCCCCCCTCGCTGACCTCCCCCTCGCTGACCTCCCCCTCGCTGATCTCCAGCTCCTTATCTGACCGTTCCCCCTCGCTGACCTCCCCCTCGCTGATCTCCAGCTCCTTATCTGACCGTTCCCCCTCGCTGACCTCCGGCTCCTTATCTGACCGTTCCCCCTCGCTGACCTCCCCCTCGCTGACCTCCGGCTCCTTATCTGACCGTTCCCCCTCGCTGACCTCCAGCTCCTTATCTGACCGTTCCCCCTCGCTGACCTCCGGCTCCTTATCTGACCTCCAGGTCCTTATCTGACCGTTTCCCCCGCTGACCTCCCCCTCGCTGACCTCCCCCCCTCGCTGACCTCCCCCTCGCTGATCTCCAGCTCCTTATCTGACCGTTCCCCCTCGCTGATCTCCAGCTCCTTATATGACCGTTCCCCCTCGCTGACCTCCAGCTCCTTATCTGACCGTTCCCCCTCGCTGACCTCCAGCTCCTTATCTGACCGTTCCCCCTCGCTGACCTCCAGCTCCTTATCTGACCGTTCCCCTCGCTGACCTCCAGCTGCTACGTTTCCCCCACCTCCAGCTCCTTATCTGACCTCCAGCTCCTTATCTGACCTCCAGCTCCTTATCTGACCGTTCCCCCCTCGCCGACCTCCAGCTCCTTATCTGACCGTTTCCGCCTCGCTGACCTCCCCCTCGCTGACCTCCAGCTCCTTATCTGACCGTTCCCCCTCGCTGACCTCCGGC